>NC_056728.1:1668779327-1668861827 GCF_019279795.1 Protopterus annectens
GACTGTGGTGTCCCATTGTAGGCTGAAGCAATACATGTATGCTCAGTAAGTGGTACTGCTGGTGAATCCAGCTCACATATGAACTGTTGTACTACCTGAAGCTGTAGGCCTAAACAGCACAGTATGGTGTATTTTCACATTCCCTGGTAATGCTGTCTTGTGTGTTTCCTGTAGTCTGCACAGATTACATACCTCAGGCATAGGTATCTGTAAGTAGGGGCACACAGTACTGTAAGGTACACAGGTAATGCTCATCTGTGTCAGCATACATTTATGTGTTGTATGTATGTCTGATGTGTGTGTAATGATGCCTGTACCATGCCCGCAATCACATGTGTGTTACAGGGTATGTGTGTGTGTACCTAGCAACATGTATACTCTGTTACAGCAGTATGCCAGCTATATTAACAATTGTGCACATATGTTAGGTAGGGGTATGGCATCAACGACTAGGGTGGTTTACTGATAATACTGTAAATGTACTTTACATTCATTGCATTGGATGACATATTTCTTCATGCATTAGCTTGATATATACCCCCGTGGCTAGGTTGTGCATTGAATCCCAAACGATGTGCCGAGTACTGGTGTATACTGGTTTGTTATATGGAGTGTGGCAGGCACTGTCAGCCAGTTGTGGGCTGAGCACTGATATGTGATATTGAACGTGCATATCCTCTGACAGACAAACAGATGCTATATATGGCAGTTAAGTGATATCTGTACTTAATAATGTTAAGTGTGCTACATGACTTGCTCACACATATCGTTTAATTGTCTTCCAGGGTTATGGCTCATCAATGCAATCCATCATATACAGCTGTGGAGGAACAGGAAATACACAACAGCCTGGTGCAGCACTATACACTGCTGTTTTCCAGGGCCAGCCAGCACCAGCATGAGCGTACTGCACTGTGGCAAGATCTTGTTCGTCGGGTAAATGACATAGGCATGCATAACCCAACATATGAGCAGGTACTCCATCACTGCAGTGATTTAATTAGACATGTCTGGTGGTGTGCGTCTGATATCCATAGACAACAGCTTGCCACAGGTGGTGGGGCAGCCATACATCTCCCCCTCACCAGAGTGGAGGAGCTGCTCCTAAGTGTGGTGGCTCCTGGCCTACAGCAGCAACAGCATCACACATGTGTCATCATGGAGGCCGGAGCTACCCAGCATGATGACATGGAGCGTGCAGGTAATATGCTCTAGCTGTAGACTACTGTTACCTGTATTGTTAGAATATGCATATGTGAGATGTGTACTGTGTGTTCAGCAGTTGTGCTTCCCATTGTGTGCAATACTGATATTTGGAATGGTATCTGTACACCTGTGACTGTTGACTGTTGTTCTACTGTAGTTTAGCACACTCACAGTAGCAATGCCACAGTTGTGGCCACTGACAAACTGTGTCATATTCTTGTATGTCCCTCTGGTGTGACAGCAGGGCAGACAATACATGCTGGTGAGTGTGTTAACACTTTAATATTGGTAATGACATGTGCATGTCATAGGTGAGGTGTAGACCATGTACATGTAACACACCTACGCATAATGCATGATGTGCATGTTTGCTCTGAGACATTAAACATCTCAGTAAAGTCAGTAGCTGCCTCAATCACATGCAATGCACAGATCAGCAGACACATTTGTGGCAACACTGTACTGCACATTGGATATGCATAGTTGCTACAGCTGTACACAACAGAACATGTTTATCATACGCATACACGAAAACATGCTACATTTCGCATTACCACACACCCGCTGTAAGGTCACACTTCAGTATCCCGCATGTCATGCACACACACATGATGTACCTCAGGGGAAGAGGCCTATCATGGGGCTGTGCAACACTCTTCAACACAAAGACATGTCTATTGGATGGGTCAATGTCAGGCTCTGGCAAACAACAACACACCCTGTGCATATGATGATACCTGTGTCACCTCCTGTCATCTGTAACATTGATGCAGGAACAGGCTAACATGGTGCTGATGCACAGGGTGACATTATAGCAGTGGAGCAATATTAGCAAGTTGTCAACAGGAAAGTGTAATGAAATCCTTGTAGGTATGTCTGAGCAGGCATTATGCATCAAAGCTCTGATTGTCAATGTAGCATTGTTTACACCACTGTTAGGTCTGAGTATGTACTGTTCACCCATATGCCACTTGGCTGAAGTGTAATGTGTTGCCAGCATGTGTTAGTGAGTGGACAGTAATGTGTGATGTGTGCAGTACAGATTAGCAAGTGTACATCTGTGAACATGGTGGGTGCACACTGTCTGCATGTACGTGCATGGTGGACACATGGGACATGTGGCATACCCTGTTGTACACATTTTTAACATCTCATAGTAACTTTCAATGGCCAGTATGCATTCTACTACAGTTATGTACTAACATGGGTCCACATGTGTGTATGACATGGATTGACACTATGCTGTGGGTGATACTGTTAATATCTGTCAATGATTTGTGGTCTGGTAGTATACACAACCTCAACAGCATGACTATAAGCAATCATTGGATGATGTCCTGACAAATGACACACAGTTGTAGGGAACTCAGTAACAGCTGGATCCTTCCAGTACTATACTCTAACACTAACCAGTGGTATTGACCGCCACCCATTCCTGGGACCACACCTGTTTGGCATATAGCCCCCTTAGATACATGCAAACACACTAGGGATGTGTCCATCCACATCTGGGAATGTATGCATTGGCCTATAATGCATTCCCTGGATGGGACGCATATCCTACACAAGGGTATCATACAAACAGATACCTGTTGTCTGATACATGCTGTATAGCAGTAAGCCGGCTATGACATAGTCATCCACATTTACTATACATACTATCCCGTCAGTACCACATCGATGGTAGACCTCAACATGTATGTTGGGTACCAATGTGTACATACAGCCTCGTGTTATGTCATGTGTCCCTTGGTATCCACATATCCATAGATATTGTGGAGTCCCTCGGTGTATCACATAAGATGCTAGAGGCCTGAATGCATATCCACAAGGCAGTTGTACACCTATACAGACTGTCCATTATTGCCAGTCGTTGTTGTGTATGAACATGTCTGACATATACCCCAGGCATATACCCTCACTCACACTACTCTTTAGTAACTGTCATGGGTGTGTGTGGCACAGATGACCTTGGCCACAGATCACAACAGTGGACGGCCTTGTCACATACATACATATGTGACCTACGATCTGAGAAGCAGCAGCACAACCTGTCAATGGAAACAGATGTATTCATGTAGTATGAAGGATTCACACCTTTGTACTGATTGAGGGGACATGTGCACATATATATTTGCCACACAGATACCTAATGTGTGCAATGCACTTACTGTTTTAATCATAATATGTCCTACCATAGTAAAACCAAAACCCACACCGCATTGACCAACAGTGACACACACACTGTCAGTGTTTGCAGGATTCAAACCCCTACCTAATTATGTTATGATACTAGTGAGAGACGTATTAACATGGCGCACTATTTGCTTGAGTGGCTGGTTTCCCTTATCCTGCTGTATTTGTAGGATGGTGACATCATCAGACTTTCCAAAGAGGAATGTACCTCTTTTAGTGAGGTTTCCCAGTCTCCAAAAAGGGCACTCCTCTCAAAACAAACTGCACACATAAACACCCCCCCACACACACACACAGTCAGCGTTTGCAGGATTCAAATCCCTGCCTAACTATGTTATGATACTAGAGAGAGACGCATTAACATGGCGCGCTATTTGCTTTACTGGCTGGTTTCCCTTCTCCTGCTGTATTTATAGGATGGTGACATCATCAGACTGGACATGGTGATGTGTGTACACTTTGTTTTATGCCATTCCAGGAATGGTCCATGTGGGTCAGCAGGTGTCAACAGCTTGAACAGGACCTCATAATCCTTACCTTGTGTGATCTATCTGTGGACACATTGACATTCCTTCATATGTCAACACATATTTATGCACAATTTGTTGGTTTTGTGGATACTACATGTGTCTGGGATGTTGATAAAGGGCTATTCAAAGTCTATGTGAGACGTGTAGCTGTGTTCAGTGATGTATGTCCTGGGTGGCTGCCTTGCAAACAGTCTAGCATGTTTGGGAACCATGATCCGCATATGAACATACCACAGTTGGTAGGGTTGTGTGTATGTCAGCTTCCAATAGCTCTGTTTATGACTTCAACCATGATGGACTCCATGACCTTGCAGATCAGACTTTATAGGCGTACTGGACTGTACTTCCCATGGTGTGTTGTGCACCAACACTTGTAGGGAGTGCCATATGTTGCTGTAACACATTCAACGGTTCCACATCCTGTGTAGGGGGTGAGGCTCAGCTGACTGTTCAGGTGCAGGATCTGTTTGTTCTGTAATTTATGCATGACACATATTGGGAATCAATGTATTCCACTTGCTGCCATGCTTTTGGCATTGGGGGTAGCTGCTCATCCATTCTACATGTGATATCTCCTGGTATGATGATATGGACTATTGTCAGTGGGAGGTGGGTATGAATATATGGGCCTGTCTGTCAGGATGTCGGCATTGTCAGTCAGGTACAGTTGGCCCTGACTCAGGACATATATGGGTGTACATTGCTATTTATGACATAGCTGAAGGAGGTGTCATGATTCAGTCTGGACTCCTTCTCAGCTACTCTTTGCAAAACACCAACGAACCTGAGTACTAATCCCTGTTATACTCTTATACACACTTACCCTACTGATCCTTTGTGATCAGGCTACAGAGTATGTCATCATAATATCCTGGCATGTCCAGGGGTCGGTTTTGTGTGTACTCTCCAGTCCAGCTGGTGAATATTGTGATGTTGACACAATGTCACATCTGCCTCATGTACACAGACGACCCTCTCCTCCTCCCAACAAACTCAGATGTATGTGTGAGATGCACCTATATAGACATACAGGGTGCTGAACTCTCTCGACCCATGACTGGCACAGTCTATCAGGTGGTGAGGTAACCACACACACCACATATCAGTCTCACATATCCTCTAGTGACAGCACTCAAACCACATTATCACACATAGACATACTCGGATGCTGTAAATGAACTCTACCTAAGCAGCAGAGACCCCCAAAGCAGACACACACACAACTGCTACCCCACTACAATACCCACATATCACATAGTTCACAATGTCAGTGTGCCACACAGTCACTGCCCTTCGGGCTAAACAACACACCTAATATGCTTGTAATAGGCGACACTTATTGTCAGACACACTGACGTACCACTCACCAGCCCAAACAAGGGAATAGTCACTTTGAGCTGTCTGTCAGGTGCCAGGATCTGCCACATAACACATGCAGTCAGGTCACTCCAAAGCAAGTACAGGACTGGCACCATCATTGTCCATGCTGGTGCGTAAAACCTCAGACGTTACTCCCTGGACCACATAACATGATACATGGAGGAACACTCTGATCATGTAGCCCAGGCCAGTATGACCCTGACCTAGTCTAGCATCTTACACCCACCAATTATGATGTCACAGTATACAGACAAACATATCACATTTAACAGTTGGCTAACAAATTGGTGTCATTCATAGGGGATACAGTGTCTGTCAGCCTGTGGTGACATGCTCGACATTCCACGTAGCTTCACTATGGACAGCTTGCACCTGTCACCCTTGGACTTTCAAATGCTGGCTAAGGCTCTTGCTACCACCATAGTGCCTTTTTTATGCAGGGCTCAAAAGATAAACCCACCTCCTACAGGTTAAATGAAACTAAGGGTAATGCTGCTCAACACCAGATGTGTTACCCTCATATCGCGGCCACTCAGGACTCTCCTCAGTATGGAGGATAGCGATATATGTGCACTAACAGATGCCTGGTTCAGGCTCACTTATGCACACCAGCACTACCAGGTTATGTTTCATACTATGCTTTCTGACCACAAGACTTGGAACAGACAACACAACTAGGGGGAGTATCCGTATACATCACAGATACACACACCTCCGGGTTAGTAGCACTGCACAAAGCATCACAGACCATACATATACAACTACCATTGTGCAAAACTGCATTTCAGTTTGTTGCCTGCTACAGACCACCCTCCCAAACTTAGGAACTACACTCGGCATTCATGGGAACTATGGAGAATATGAAGGTCTCCACAAACACCATTATATTGGGTGACTTCAAATACACAAATATTGACTGGGGATACTACTCAAGCCCCAACACCCTCGCCCAACAGTCGCTACAATTTGTAGACTCATATGCTATGGCACAACCAGTCAGCACAGCCACAAGGGGGAATACATATTGGACCTGATCATCACCAACATGGGGACTCTATGTCCAACACCAGCGATATACCCCTCATTGGTAAGGTCAGAACATACATGTATCTCCCTGCACATACATATACCCTCCACATACCCATCCTGGGTAATCTTGGTGAACTTCTCATGAGCCAACGTCTCACTTCACCAAAGCAAGGTGGTATCCTTCAGAGACCCTGAGACAGTGGCAAATATGGCTCAGACTGTTGAATCCTTTACATACACATTCTATGGACACCTAGTGGACTGCATGGATTGTGCTATCCCAAATAACAACAGGACTCACTCCTCCAATGGCAGGGGACCTGTCTGGTAGAGCCCAGCCATTAATAAGCTGTACAACATCTGGAGGAAGCTACTACATGATAGAGCACAATCCCAGACGGGGAAGGCATCTGTGATCTGTACTAGCAGACAGCGACGATCACTCAAGAACTTTGCTAAGGGCCACTTCTACCGGACAATTGCACCAGACACGTAGGACTATCACACGGCCTTCTTCAGTAATGTCAGGAACCTGGGTGGACACTCACTGGTATGCTGTGAGTTACTGCATACTGACTAAACTTACCCTGAACCCACTGGCATTGCCAACATCCTGGCAAACAGGTTCAGTGCAGATGTCTCCCCCCATCCCCCCTAAGGAGCAACTATCCATCCCAACAGAGTGTAACCTCCCTGACATCACACAGTAACAGGTGAGTGCTGCCCTCCCCAAAGCATACATCACAGCATCAATGGGAAGGTGTCCCGGCCTGCATCTTACACGAGCTTCATGACAGACGTAACCCTCACATTACATCACTGTTCAATAATGGAGTTACTATAGGATATGTACCCAAGGAATGGCATACAGCGACAGTGGTCCCACTCCACAGAGTTGGTGCCACAACGGACCACAGACAATATTGCCCTATAAGCCTAACTAGCCTGTTCTGCAAAGCTATGGAGCGTATTGTCATGGGACTCATACACATAGACATCGGGAACCTACAGACACTGTGTCCTACACATTTCAGCGTTGTTGTGGGCAGATCTTGCCTCTTGAACCTGTTTGTATTCTTTAAACAGTTAACAGGTCCATCGACATAGGGACGGTTGTCCACACAGCCTACCTGAACCTTGCAAAACCCTTCAACACAATAACCCACTGGGCCATTATGCATAGGCTCACCATTGTCGATATGGACACATTTCTCACACGATGGATTGCTACCTGGATCAGGAATAGCACCCACATGGTCAGAATTGCAGGTGCCATGTCTGACTATACACCAGTTACATGTGGCATCCTACACGGCTCGGTCCTGGGACCTCTCTTGTTCAGTATATATTTGTCTGATGTACAGGCTACCACAGGGGGAATATGGCTGACCATGTTCACACTTGACTGCAAACTGGGTGCCATAATCAACTCTCCAGCTGCCACATGCATACTCAAACAGGGTCTCACAGAGATGGATGACTGGTGCCTGAGCCATGGCCTACAGCTAAATGCCATTAGTTTCATAGTCATCCCCTTTGGGAATAACAACATGCCCACACATTACCACATAGGTAGTACTCCATTACATATGGTAGGAGTTGTTAGGGGTTTGGGGACATGACTTGCTCGTACTGTCGCCTTTGACAATCACTTTGCCAAAGTGGTTGGACAGACCTTCTATATAGGCCACCTTATCCCATATGGTTTCACATCTAGATCGAGTGAGGTCATTCTGCCCCTATACTCATCACAACCATGCTTGGTTACAATGCCACATTTGGGGTGTACCTTACCCAACACCTGCAGCAACTGTACTGGCCACAGAAGTTTCTCACCAAGCAGATCTATGGACTCACACGGATGCCCTGCATAGTTCGGATGCAGTAACTCTAGCTCTACTCAGTTGCTTACCACCTACTTGGATATAATGTGTGCCTGTTGTTTACAGATATACCCAACCCAGAATTACTGGACATGCTCCACTTCAGGATATCTGACTCCCTTGGAGCTACACACTCCAGGGACATATACCTCAGCACAGATGTTAATAGGACATGCTGGAGGGACAGATTCTTATCCCAGAGGCTCCATTCACTCCGGATTGCAATCCCAGTTTCACATAGGCAGATCCACCCACTGACTACCTACAGGAGACATCTTGATGACTGTATGGGTGATCGTATGTTTACTCCTGGGATATCTTCTGTGTCCCTGCTAGACAGAGGCACACTAGCCTAAACGTACATGGGCTATCTTGTGTGACCTACTATTCACATGCACAGTGTAGTAATCTGACAGGGTTGTGAATGCCTAACACACTCTGGCTAGGCTTGTACATGCCCTAGGGCAGATAGCCTAGTATCGACCTCTGAACCTATGCTAATGTTCGGGATGCACAATGTTTATTGCTGATACTGTTTGCAGGTCTTTATCATCTTTGCTTTACCAGTTTCTATGAACAACTTAGGTATCTGCAGAACATATTTGATTATGACAGGGTTCCACTATATTATATATGTGTCTGTTGTCATATAACTGTGTGCACAGGGTGGATTGCTGGATAGTGAGAAGTTCCTGGGTTAACACATGCAACTGCCAGATATGTGTGGCCCACTGCTGTACTCAGACATGGCCTGTGTGAGCATGCCCATTTCAGGCTTTCCGTGTTTTGTTGCCTGACATTTGTCTCATTTACATATGAACATATTTCCTGTTACGTTCGTTATTTGGATGATTTATTCATTTTGTGGAAGGGCGATACAACACAACTTTCAAATTTCATTGACTATATAAATCAGACAACCCCTTATTTAGAATTTTTACATCAATACAACAGGGTTGGTATCAATTATTTGGACGTATTTATATACAATGATGGTACGTCCTTTCAGTCTAAAATCTATAGAAAAGATACATTTAGTAATGGGTATCTTGATTTTAGTAGTACGCACCCATATTCACAGAAACGTAGTATATTGAAGGGGCAGTGCATTCGGGCTGCCAGAATGACATCAGTGGAAAAGGAAATGAAATTAGAAATGGAATTCATTGGGAAAATGTTCAGGGAAAAAGGATATCCAACACACTTGATTAAGGATGTGACACAGTATGTAGTCCAAGAATGGGGTAAGAAGTACCCACCTTTATTAGGGAAAGGGCCAATTCCATTTTCTCCGAGTAATAACTTAAAGGAGATGAACAATGCATGTAACACAACAGAAAAAAACAAAAGGGAAGGGCAATACTCCAAATCTTTTATTTTGAAATATGGGAAACATGTTGGCAAGGTCAAAGATATAATCAGTACAAATTGGAATATAATTACTAGTGATGAGGGTATCAAAGAATATGTTTGTGACAGGCCTACATTCGTGTATAAAACTGGGTGTAATATTAAAAGGCTTATTGAACTGAAGTCTAGTAGGCAATTTTCAAACAACATTAACAAGAGTAGGGGGACCAAGAAATGTGGACGTTGTTCACAATGTGCTTTCATTTTTGAGGAAGATAGTTGCACACTTAAAAATGTCAATAGGAACAAAATTTGGTTTGCCAATGGGAACTGTCAGTCCCGACACCTGGTTTATTTAGCAATGTGTTGTTCATGTTCCTGTTTTTATGTCGGGAAAACTGACAGGTAGTTGAAGAACAGGATTTATGATCACACATATTGTATAAAGAAAAAAGACGAAAACAATGCCTTGTTTTGTCATATTGTCAACAGTAATACCTGTGAGAAGTTTAAGTTTGCAATTTTGGAAACTGTGAAGGTCAATCCTAGAGGTGGCGATATCAAAAGTTTTGTGGGTGAGAAGGAAATTAAATGGCAACTCAAGTTAAATGCAGCATGTTTTCCAGGTCTCAATGAGATGATCCCCACCAAGCCACTTATAAGAAACCTTTAAAAATTAACATTTGGAAAATAAATATATATAAAGTGGACAGTATATACAACTCAACCATTTCAGGAGGTTGGTAATTGTTTAAGGATGTATAGTATTCATGCATTTTATACATTTATAATATATACATACTTGTTTTGTTGGGAAGTGTTTTTCATCACAATGTGTCTTCCACATAGGTTATTTTCAGTACCAATGGCAATTTGAATTGTTTCAGTGCAATATTTTAATATATAGCAAAGGCATTATAGCAAATGGAATTTTGTACAAATGTAACATTAGTCGTGACTAATGATTAACTTTTTATTGATGTATTATATTATGTACTCGCAACATATTTTATGATACACTTTTAATATATATTTTCAATTAAATTAATTCATTTTTCAGCATTGCATGCATAGACAGTTTTAGGGTTTAAGGGTTACACAGTGCAATGAGTTTGTTCAGACAATTAGATGTTGTTGCTTTAAATGGGAAGGGTGAAGTATATCATTGCAAAATTTTGGCGTTTTTTTAACTATTTAAACTGGTGTTTCAGTATTTTAATTTGTTCTGATGAAGTGTATTGTTATACATGAAAGCGCTTAACCATCTTGTGTAAAGGTTCTTTTACAATAAAAACTTGGTTTTATGGAATAGAAAACAGCGTGGATCGTGGTTATATCTTTGGGACATTCTGTGCTGGTTATTGGTTGTTCGTTGGACCCTTAGATATTTTTCGGGGGGTATTTGTCTCATTTATTCAAGTGTGTGAGCATGCCCAGTGTGACCTTTCAGTATGTTGCTGTCTGAGGTCCACTACATTTGTTGATGTGTATGAACATGACCAGTATTAACATTTATACTGTGTGTGTTGGAATTCAGGTTCTGTTCTTACTGCAGGACTCACCTTTGTGTCATAACTGGACAGGGATTATGCTGTGCTTGCAGGGTTTCCATGAGATACTTTGCATAGACTTATCAACATTCCTTCATACAGGCTGACTACTGCACTACTGTCATGGTTTAGTGGTTCAGTACTTTAACTATAGTGCACAGTATCCTGGGTTTGAGGTCCATCACTGCTTTATATTTTCATACTGAGCAGACCAGACTGCTTAAGGGCCAGTTAAGCAAATATGAGCATGTTGGCTTTTGTTCAGCTATGCCCTACTTAGACCAGGCTTGTCCGACATTGCTCATTCACCAACATTGCTGGACGTTGCCCAATATTACTCAACATTGACCACAGTTGTGCTAGTTGGTGTGTGCGATTTTGTTTGCATATACTACATGGTGGTAAATGCTGTTTAGCACTGCTTTATATTGCTTAACACATGGCAATCATGCCTCAGCTGGTGCTGCAGGGCTGCTTATGTCGGATGCACATACTCCACTCCCTGTACATGTTTGAAAGCAGGTAGTGTCAACTTAGGCATCCCTTTTACTATATGTGCAAGTCAGAGAGAAGTATCATTTCCAGAGTTCCTACTGAGCCAGTGTATGTAATATGCATTGCCTCTTTGCCAAGGCCAAAGCATACTGGGCACACCTCCTTCTGCCTACTGGGGCAGGCTCAGGTTGTTCCTCCTCTGAGTCACGCTCTGCCTGTGATGGCCTTGGCAATGGTGGGGGGCTGTTTGGCCCAGGCCTATGCTGGTCCTGCTGCAGCTGTTTTCGCAGGATCATATTATGTAGCATAGCACATACCATGACAATTTGGGTACATGTAGTTGGTGAGTACTGCAAGGCTCCACCAGATGTGTCCAGGCACCGGAACCATGACTTGAGCAGCCCAAACACACGCTCGATTACATTATGTGTTTGTGCATGTGCCTCATTATGGCATTCCTGTTCAGGTGTGTGTGCATTTTTGATGGGTGTCATCAGCCACGGCTCCAGTGCATAGCCAACATCCGCCACTAGGTGAAAATGTGGGATGTCCCCAGTGGCAAATGTCTGGTACAGCTGCGTCAGATGCCAGATATGGGAATCATGGTAGCTTCCAGGGCAGCCAGCACACACATTCAGTATTATGCCCTGGGCATCACACACGACCTGGCAGTTGATGGAGGGGAAGCTCTTGCGGTTGAAGTAGACCCTACCCCGCTCACCGGCTGGTGCTTTGATGCATATGTGCGTGCAGTCTATTGCACCCACTACCTCAGGGTATTCCACTATTTGCTGGAAGAGACGCATATTGCTGGCCAGTACCTCATGGGAATTGGAGAAATATACATGATCACCAACATGTGCTGACATGGCATCCAGGAACTGGTGCAGTACCTGGATGCTGATGCCTGTGATATCCCCATCATATCACAGGTTGGTCTCTGGAAGGTACCTGTTTCTAATATTCTTAGGCCAACACATACCTTTTTTTCCACTGGGATGGGTTCCCCTCTGTTGGTTCTGTGTGTGAGGCATGGCCTGCACAGCTCAACAATTTGCTGCAGGAGGTCTCTGTCCACTCTATAGCGCTACACTATCTCCAGCTCATGTAGCCCCTGGTAGGTTACCCTGGGCCTGTACACTCTTTTCCGTCTCCTCACTGTGGGTTGTCCAGCAACATTTCCATTGTCACCATCCTCAGCATGTTGCATATGTCGCCTTATAACAGCAATGGCAGCCCCTAACATTTCTTTGTCTCAGTAAAGCTTTTTCAGTTTTCACTTCTATTAGCTTACTGCAGTGTCTGTTGTGAGAAACATAATGGACTGTTGTTTGCAGAGTTTTAAGTGCTAGGCTGGACTGAGCTAGTGTACTGCCTGTGTAATTGCCTGATTCTGATTGTTTTCACCTGCTAGCTCTGCTGTACTCCCTGGTAGCTTCCTACTATTTGTTGTGCTTCCTTTTTCCTTTCTGTTTCCTCGGGGGGGGCAGCGCCATGCACACAAGTGCAAACACGCTCACAGCAGCTCACACATGTGCACACATGCTTACATAGACTAAAACTTGCTTATTCGGGTTAAAACACTCGCACACCAGCGCAAACACGCTTACAACTCTTTAAACAGCCTTATACATGCTTACTCCGGCTTAAACGCACACACTCACGCTTACACGTGCACACTCTGTCTTACTCAGGTTTACAGGCGCGCACACATGTACATACCCGCTCAGCAAGAAACTTTGGTGTTATCCACGGCATACATCTTCCATTTCTTGCCTTTACTTAGCCTACCTGTTGACACACCTCTTTCCATGATGTGTAAATGACAGCTGACACATGCCACTTTGCTCCAATGAGCTTCACTTCTTTCATACATACCCCACTCGTGATGTCACCTATCTTCTACGATGTTACTCCCCTTATCCTACTCCTACACTCCACTGACTGTGCTCATTTGCTATGTAAACTTGCGATTCATTATCCTAACCCTCCTTTGCATAGGATTGACTACTAATGCTTGGTTACATCTCTTAGACTGAGCTTCCCCCCTTAGCAACCTCTACTCGGTGGCCATGTTGTCTTCAGCCTGCCATTCCCTTGCATTGTACATTAACAATTTTAAATAAGATCCACATTTGTGGTTTTTAATTTTTAGTTTTCTGGTTTTCAGAGCGCAGCTCGTTTGCGCGGCGCTGCGCTATGCTTAAACATTGGAAATCGGAGAAAAAATATATCTTTTTCATATTGCATCGGGAAACATTGCCAATGGCCATATATTTGGCCATCGGCATACTTCCTGCACTGGTAGCAAACTTTATTTGGAGCTGTCACGGTTCCGTTTTGCTATTTGCAGAACGGTACTCAGTTGTCAACTGAGTACATTTCTGCAAATAGCACTGCTCTTACTCGGACAGGTTCGGGTTTCCTGAATCACAAATCTACCTCATTTTCATGCCTTTCACCTGCAATTGAGGTAATTTGCATATCCCAGCCCTGTTCGTGTAAGAGCCGTTTTAGGAGCTCTCTTGCACGCCCCTGCAGGCTGTTCCTGGATCGCTCGTCAGACATAATGGCTGCATGGGAGTCTTACTCTACTCTTAGACTCTGTGCAAGCCATCGTGAATCCGGCCCAAAGTCCATTGAACATATGGGAAAAAACAAGACAAATGTAGGTTTTGTAAAACAGAACTGGAAGCAGTCGCACACCTCATTGCTGGCTGTGACATACTAATGGCAGAAGGACTGTATACTGAAAAGCATAATAATGTGGCAAGCCTGTTGCACTGGGGACTGTGCAAACATTATGATATTGAAGTGGCTGAAAAACACTGGAAACATGAGCCACAAAGCATCATAGAAAATGAAGTCTACATCACATGGGATCATCCATTACCAACAGTTCAAAAGATAGATGCTAGAAAACTGGATATAGTGGTCCATGAAAAGAAGACAAAAGTAGCATTGATCACTGAAATTGTCACACCCAGTAACTACAGTGTGTTGTGTACATAGAGGCACAACGTCATAAAATATCAGGAATTGCAGGCAGAAATGAGGGAAATGTGGAAGAAAGATACACATACAGTTCCAATAGTAGTAGGAGAAATGATTCTTATAAAAAAAGATAATATTTAGATATGTTACCAATACATGTAACTCCATACGAATTGCAGAAGGAGTCATTACTGGGCACATTGCGAGTGTTTCGTAGAGCACTTCTTGCTGACATCAAAGACTGAAACAATACTAATTTCATGAACATTTATCATACTTTGACTTAGGAAAGGGGTCCATTCCTATCATGGTATTAGAAACCCAAAATGTTTGGAGAAATTAAAAAAGGATGCACCTATATGAAACATAATAAATCTCTTTATGCTTTAAATAGTAATAAAAGCTGCACAGTCCACTGCTCATGTCTTTCAAGCATGACTGTGCTTAGCCATGTTAATCCACAATATCTGAACATATACAATGTCATATGAAGCCTATGGCTTTCATGTGGTCCTTTGTATGTACTTAACACCTATCTTCAGATGCTCCACATTTTTGCCATAATTATGTGTGTTTTTCAAACCACCTTTGCATTCCCTTAGTTACTGCAAATAGCCTGTGCTAGGTTTTATTTTCATAAACGTGTTGTTTCACTATAAAATCCCAGATTATGAATACCAACCATACTAATGCTGAAACGGGCAAAACCAGCAGAACACAAATGGCCAACAAAATAAAATGACTAAACACCATTATAATGTCAATACAAGTTCCAAAAATGTGTTGGATGACAAAGCCATTACCAACTGCATGTAGAGTGGCAAAATACTGGGTATTCAAACTAATTTCAATAAAATCAGGTCATTATACATCATAGAAAACAGATTTTTCATCACAACAGCAATTTTGTCACCAAATCCATCAACACATCAGTCCTTGGGGAAATATGGAAAACATTTGAAAACAATGGCTGCAAAGATTTGTTCTAAAAAAAAAAAGTAAAGATGCCGTGTTTCTTTACATAGCTGGAGATTATGCAAAAATCTGTTCAGTGCATTCAGTCTTATTAAACAGCAATATACTAACCTGGCACTTATAAAAGACATTCAAATATCAACGTACCCTTAAGAAAAATCTACCATATATTCATCATTTATTTATTTATTTTTATTAAAAATAAAGGGCCCCAAGAATCATTTGTTGTATATATCATTGGACTGAAACATACAGCTAGAGAATATAAGTTTGATGAGCAACATGATTCATTTCTCAGAGTCAAAATTGTGACATAAAGAATGCTGAACTAAGAAGGAAACTTTTGAATGAAACAAATTTAATATTAAATAAAGCTATGAACATTCGATGACCAAACCAATGAAAAAATTATAGAAGTGGGTGTGTGCAAGATTAAACAGAAACAAGACTTTCAAACAAGAGTGTGAAGGTACTAATATGAATTTAAGACAGAAACTGTACAGCCATGAGAAGCGATAATAGGAAGCCAGGTCATGCTTACATTGTAGAAAATCAAAGAGAAGCAATTGAACATATACAAAATTGCTCCCTGTGTGGTTATAAGTAAGGCAACAACATTTTCCCATGTTGAATAAGAAATTTAGATAATCTGGTTTATTGAACTCTCTTTGAATTGTCTCCCAAAAATGTGTAAATTAAAGAAAATGAAAGATAATGGGCAAATAAATGTTTTGCAAGAAAATTATGAGGTTGGGGACAGCTACAGGTATAATGGTTAAGGTGTTTTCCTCACAGACACAAAATATAGGGATTTATTCTCACTTTTGATGGGAAGTTTGCCAGGCTTAAAGTGGCCTGCAAGGGCAGCTAGGCTGGTACTTACCTATGAACCTAAGCAGGAATTTGGACAGTTCATCTGCTAACGGGGTGAGGAACAGAAATATTACCAAAAGGAGATAACTGCACTGAGGAACTATGCAATAATGTTGATTTTAAGTTTGTTACTAACACGGAGTGTAATATGTTGACCAAAACTGCATTTGGAGAACTGGGATTGCAGAGCACAGAAAAGGGCTCACCTGTATTACTGGTATATTTAGGCAATACATTCATACCAAGATGGCAAATTACTTATGCTGTACTTATAACACAGAGCTCAGAATATTTATTTCAAACTGTGTCACTACAGCAACCTATCAGACCAGCAAAAACTGCCTGCAGACAACATAATGTGTGAATGTAGCCGTACTATGCATATAAATTAAGCTGTATGGCTGCACATTCATGCAGTTCATAACTTACATGTTTCTGAAGGCAAATATTCACATGGTCATGCTGGATGCAAGTCACGTGTTCACAGAGTAGACAATACATGTTTGTGAAGCAGATATTTTGCACAATTGAGCAGGTCAGTTGCAAAGTAGCAATGCTGTAACGAGACATACAGTGCAAAGCAGCAGTAAAAGATAACACAAACAAAAGGAAGAAGTCAAAAGGCAAGCCTGTTACAGCATTACAAACCAGAAATACATGGTCTAGGGATCTAAACTTCTTCTGCAACATCAACAGAAGAGTTTGGAGGGACAGGTATATCTTGCAGAGGCTACAGCTGTTCTGGGAAAAACTCCCCATCCACATAAAGCAAAGTTCATCCCTGTCTATACTCAACAGCAAGTTGGATCTATGGATGAGAAACAGAAATTCTACCCCAGGACTGCCTCTTTTACTACTAGAGAACAGAGGCAGGTCCTAAAGGCTTTATCTCATGCATGGGTCCACTCATATTATCTATGGTATGACGCCTGTTACTCTCATTAGGTGTAATATATAATTATCAACCATGGGATTGGTAAGGCAAATCTCTAATGAAATAGGATAGGTTAATTTGAGAGAAAAAAGGGAAGTTGGATAGGCTTAAAATGGCCTGCAAGGGCAGCTAGCCTAGTGCTTATATATGAACCTATTAAGCTTAACCTAGAGATTTATTTCCACTTAAATATGCATATGGGAGAGTTTTGGATGCATCATGGCAATTAACTTAGAAAGAATTGGAGCAGATGGGTGTGATTGCAAAACAAACTCAATTTCCACCATGGGTGAGCAGTATGATGACTGTAGTTAAACCAATCAAGATGAGCATCTGTGTAGAGGCAGTAGAACAAAGCAATTCCAAGGCAGTCTGTCCACTTAAAATCATCAAAGAGGTTACATCTGTGATGTCAAGAGCTAAACATTTCTCATTGGTAGTGGGCTTCTGGCAAGTCAAAGATGTCCCAGACAGCTCAAAACTATGCATATTCAGCAGATCAGTGAGAAGGTACAGACTCTTAAGAATGCCATTTAGCAGAGGTTTAGCTGACTTTTTCAGTGCTTAGGGCTAATCTCCATACTGGCACCCTATCTTCCCATTTCTTGATTTGAAGAGCGGAAAAAAAAAAAAAAAAAAGGTGTACTGACACCAGGTAGCCAGATATATGTCCCCTCCCACCTGCTGCTCATGCCCCAGCTTTTTCAGTTCAAATCTTCTTCTTTCAGCTTTTCCCAGTTAGGGGTTGCCACAGAGGATCACCTGTCTGCTCATGATTGGCAGTAGAGTTTTTACAGTGTCAAGTTGCCAGCCCAGCACCCAACCTTCTATGGAAGGCACACACATGCACGTACTCATGCCTAGGGCCAATTTAGAGTGTCCAATCCACCTACAGCATGTCTTTGGGAGGAAACTGGAGCACCCGGAGAAAACCCACATGACGGACATGCAGACTCCACACAGAAGGCACCCCAGCCAAGGATCAAACCAGAGAACTTCTTGCTGTGAGGCGACAATGCTAACTGCTGCACCACCATGGCCACCCTAGTTTTTCAGTTCAAATGAGGAACAAAAAAAAAAAAATGGTCTGCAGTCTGATGATTGGTGCTCCTGAAATGCAGAAGCCAACCAACCACATTTGTCAACCTCTTCCTCAAGAAATCTGGAATTGTGTAAAATAGGGACATATTTTAAATACTGCATTTATAAACTAGTTACTATAATAACAGAATTTGTATTAGCATGTATTTTTGAAGGATATGAAGTCTGAAACTAAAATGTATGCCTGTCCATCCTCGGCCGAGGGGCAATTAAAAGAAAGAAAGTCAATGAGCGGGTACTTGGGGCTCCTGGAATGCATGAGACAATCAGGATCCCATTTTGCACCCTGCCCCAACCCTCCTTACTCAGCTGGAACAACAACAACAAAAAAGAAATACATCTTTTTTATTTTAAACTGTAGCAACACAAGGAGCACTCAGCACTTAGGTTTTAATAAAAAAAAGAAACAAGCAAATCTTGTTTTTTCATTTACATTTTAGCAAACACTTTAGAACTTTAGACCACACAGGTAGTGCTACAGTGCTCAGCTTTTACAGAAAGTGCAATACCAGCATTTAAAAGCTGATATGCACTAAACAGTGATCAGGATTTGCTGATCGAATCCCCTAACACTTTGTACCCAGGGCACCCCACCTTAGCTGTGCTACTGGCATTTAGTATTTCTACAGCACCTGAGACCTACCAAATACTTACTGCATAGATTATTGAGGGTTTGAAAGGTGTTGTATGCATAAAACAAAAATACCAAAATGTAACATAATGCAAGACAGAGTTAGATATTTCCTCCTGCTGCTTACTGAATATATAAAACTCTCTCAGTCCATTAGCCTACTCATTCCCAGGTAGCCATTAGAGATGGTTCAAGGTTTTTCTGTTATTCCTCTAGCCTTAACTGCATACACACTATGTGAGATGCTAGGGAGGGGGCATACAATGGGCTGAACAGCAGAGGATGTCCCTTCACTTCTACAAAGGGCATTCCCTTAAGCAGGTCTGCCCTTCACTTCATAGCATAAGCAATGTGCTTTTGAGCACATGCAATCCCTACTCTCCCCCTGTAGAGGCATAGGAGCCATATCCCTTCATTTCTCCTCCTCCTCCCTGTCTTGTTTCCGCAATGCCAAGACTGCTAAGCAAATCTCAGTTGCCCTGTTGTAGTCAGGGCTCCATCCCTCTGTACCCTGAAGCTCAGTCCATAAGACTGGGAAAAGTTGCTAAAAGGCCAGTATAAAACAATTTAAGCTGAATAAAAACAAAGGCCAGATATGTATGTGTCTCTAGTATTGGATATGTAGGGCATGTCTTGAGAAATCAGATAATTCAGTCTTAGAGAGAATAGTAGTCCAAATGAAAAAAAAATATATCAAATAAACAAACTGTGTTAACACTTTTTGGCATGGTTCAGCTCTTATTCAAGTTTATTTGTGACATGTTAGTAATGGTTATGCCTCTATGAATATTGCTTGAACATGATATATTATAGCATTACGAGCATGAACAAGAGAAAAGTCTCACAATATTAATGAAATAACTGATCGTTTCTACAAAGTTTTGTTATTATGATGTGATAAAGTCAGTTAAGTTGGCAAATGGATGACAGTCAATCTGGTATAGAAGAAATGTTCTTACAAGAGAGACATCTAAGTGCCTAATATTCTAGAGCCCTCAGACTGAAAAGCTTCAATATATTGCTCTTAGAAGTTCTATGAACAGATGCAAGGGAGACAAGTTTTTGTTAAGGCAAATCATAGTCACTACAAGGTACTTGTTTTAAACCTTCTACATTAAACACTATTATGTCTTTCAAGAATGTTGTTGACTTTACTAAAGCATGACGTAACAAGTGTGTATAAATCAGTCAGTGCTGCATATTGCAGATGACGTAAGCACAGCTCATCTGACAGAAAGTAAGGAAGAGTTATTGAATCAAGATTCAGAGATGATGTCAATCTTTCCTTTCTTACCAGTATTGATGAGGGGTATAAGAGTGTGTGAAGGGAATAGAATCAATACAGAAAAGCAGTTGCTGACAGCTGTGATATGATATCAGGAGATGAATATTTTATTAAAAAAAAAACAATTCCAATAATCTTCTGACATAATTTTATATCTAATAAAATGTTTGCATAATGTAGATTGATATAATTGAGAATGACAGTTTCTACTAGGGTTGTCACCTTTTCAAATGCCCAAAGTGGGACATTTTTTGTACAAACGTCAGATTTTACAGGCTGAAACATACTCATGGCCATCACAAAGGACAGAATTTCACTTTTTTGCCTAAATAAAAGCTTATTCTTGTAGCATTTTAGTTACTTATTCTGTTTCTTATAACATTTAGGTGTTTCAGATACAGAATAACTGTTTTATGCAACTATTACATAAAATATAGGAAATACTTTTGTCCTAAAATCTCAGGACATTTGCCATTTTTACAATTTTTTTGCAGGACACAACTGCCCAAAGAGGGACTGTCCCTCGCAAAGTGGGACAGGTGGTAACCCTAGTTTCTACTCAATAGCAAACCAAAACTGAAATAATTTAGAAAGTTATATCTCCTGAAATTTAAAAGATAAAATCAGTTCTCAAATGTTCAATTTCTGTCCAATCATTTTTAAATATTATACTTACTTTGTAAATCAATAGTAATAATTTGTTAGAATTTTCTAAATAAATAAATCAATAAATTAATAATTTATGTCTCCATTTATATATATTTTTACTTGTTAGATCCATAAAAACAAATGTCCTATTTATTAGAAAGATGGAAAAAGCAAAGCTAAATCCTTATAAGTGAAGTTTTTAAACATTTTCAAGGTATTATTTATATATTTCGAGTCTATAGATGAGCAAATATACTGAACATAGTTTATTAAAGCAAGTATGTTTTTATTGTTAATTAGTTTTACTTGAGAGTCATTCATTTAAATGTAAACTTCTTTCATAAAAGATGGATAGACATAAGTCTTTCCAAGCAAAATCAATATGATCAAGCACTCCAGTATCTTAGTACTTTAACTAAAGAAGTCAATATGTAGTCATCGACATCTGAAAATCCAGTAGTTTCTGGTTCCTGACATCTAATATATTTTCAATGAAATTCTGGACTTACGAAACTATAGGAAATTTAACAGAAGTTTATTTATTTATTTGATTAATATATTTTTTTATAGGCGATTAAGAAATACCCCAGGGTTCAAACAGAGCTACTGCTGAGATTCATAAAGAGTTCTTGCCAGTGGTAAGTCTTAATTTGGCCTGTTGTTACTGTCCCTTTCTCATTCATAGGTAGACCTACTGAAGGGATTGCATGGTCTGTAGAATCACCATGGTGGGCCATCCCATTGACTTATTGCAATATTAATGTGGCATTCTGGTGGAGCAGCATGTGATTATGAGTTCTACCCTCCCCCAGAAATGCCCGCAGTAAGTGATTTATGCAGACAAATGTTTCATAGACCAATTAGAGCAGGTAAATTAAAATTGCTAGCTACATTAATTAACTCTGTCAAAAGTTTGCATTCACCCATTACTTTCAGTGGGACATATCACATTAGTGGTAAATGTCAGGGGGTTTAATGCAGAGGTAGTGCTGAGGGTATATGAGTGAGTGTGTGTGTAGTGCAGCATGTGACCATGCATGTAAAAATATGAGTGTTCTCAGGAGTATGTGTGTGGGGGGGTGAATGCCTGTGCCAATGTTATGCAAAGTCCATCAGTAATGATTATAACAGCAAAGTTTTTGTCGGTGCTTGTTTTAATCACTCTGAAATTCAAAGATATGCAAATCAACTAATAATGAGACATTCTTCATTGCAGCTAATGTGTCTCTGAATCATTTTTATAGTGATCATGCTAAAAGGCTCTTTTTGCCACAGCATTTATCTCTTACAGTTCAGTCCATTCTAAATGCAGCCTATAGTTTGAATTATTTACAATAATATAAATTAATGTATCATTCTGATTAAACATAATTTGTCTTTCAAAATGAAACCTATTTTTATGAACTGGTACAACTATGAAGAATATAATTTTAACTAATGCTAGAACTTAAACAATGGTTTATAATTATACAAATATGTTTAATTCTCTACAATTCCAATTAGAAAATACTTATTCTTTTTACTATTTTAATTATAGGTATGTTTATTCAAAATAAAATAATCAGTTTTGATTGATTAAATTAGCTTTTGTCTGAATACTAATAAAACTTTAGATGTGGCACATTTCCAAAAACATACACTACCTTATCAATATGTATAAGGAATTCATTAATAGTAGTCATATTTTAAACAATATAATTAAAAATTAACAATTTTTTTGATTTTATAATATTATCAATTCTGTGTCTTTTTTTTTCTAAATGCCTTGGCTAATAGTTCTGTGGGTTACAGAGTGGATAGTGGGCATCCCTGTTTTTTGCACTTTTGGTAATATGTTTTCTTTTTGAAGGAAATAAACTTATTTTCAATATATTACAGAATTATGATGTAGTACGTATAGCACACAGATTATGCCTTGACACTGGCAAAATATATGTTTGGTATGCATTTTAATCTTTGCACTATGAAAGGGAAAAAAGAATGCAGCAAAGTACTTACCAGATTTTAAATCTGTCGCTTGACTAGCGGTACCTTTCATGTACAGCCAGTCTTTGTGTGACAGTGCTAAGTGTATTACAGCTTTCAGTGCTGTAAGACTCTTCATGTTCCTACATTGTTTCTCTCGCTAACTAATAATCCATCAGAACAGTGAATGCTCCATGATCTACAAAGAATTATGACCAGGTTTTCTCAAATAATAAACAATATATTATATGTTCTAAAAATGGTTGTTAAGATTCACCTCTCCAGCTTTGCTTCACTCTACTCTCATGGTGAATTTTGTTCAATAGTCATAGATCCATATATATATATATATATATATATATATATATATATATATATATATATATATATATATATCCATATATCCATATATGGGTCTACTTAATATGATCGACATTTCACAATGTCAAAATCCATATGGCCGAGACCATATGATCGACATTTGAAATGTCGAACATACAAGCAGACAAAAAAAAACTAACTTTAATGATGCTAGCAGGGGGGCTACGCACCCCTGCACCCCCCTGTGGGGGGGGCTACACCCCCACACACCCTGTAAATTTAATATACCAACTCTGAGATTGCACTACAGTGCGGAAATGGAAATCTTTCCATTCCGCACTGTATTGAGATGCCAGTTCCCCATGGTCGACATTACAAATGTCGGGCATATGGTCTCGGCCATATGAATGTCGACCATGTAAAGGGGACCCATATATATATATACATATATATATATATATATATATATATATATATATATATATATATATATATATATATATATATATATATATACATACATACATATGGTGACCTGTTTAGCATAATTATCATAGACTTTTCATCAGCTAGCAAGTTCATTGAGAACTTCCAGGACAGTGTAACTGTTTAGTCTCAGAAGGTTATTTCCACTACTTTTCTATTATCTGAAAATTAGTTTATGTTAGATATAGATAGTTGTGGGGGTGTAAGGAGTGCAGGAGAGGCTTGCCTGCTGCAAAAATGTTGCTTTTAATATATTTGGTACTAAATGAAATGTTTTAGTTATTTGTTAAAATATGTGGTGTAGTGTTCAGCTGTCAGTTCTTGATTACAGCTCTGTTGATTGATGCATTCATAAACATACACACACACACACACACACACACACACACACACACACACACACACACACACACACAGGCTCATTTGAATCATAAAACACATGTGGTGTACATAGCATGCTGTACCATCTGTGACATGTTCTATGTAGGCAAAACTAATAAATTTTTAAAGAACGCATATTCAAACATGTGCATGATTTGAGGCTCAGGGATATGAAGAATCCACTTGTGCAGTGTGTATCAACCAATGATCACCATTCTTTCCATTTTATGGCTTTACAAACAATAACTTGTGATATTAGAGGTGGTGACATAGCACTTATGACTGAACTGGCTGAAATGAAGTGGATCAGTGAGCTACAAGCAGACAAACCACCAGGCCTGAATTCTAATATACCTTTGAAACCATCCCTGAAGAAATGACACATATAATGAGAATCTTGCTATGTCTCGCTACCGCTGATTGTTGTTCCAGTGCTAAACATTGTATATTTTCTGCTACATATCATTGCAATGCTTATTTTTGAACTTCACTTTACACGTGCCATTTTTTGGGCATCGTATTCTATTGGTGGTTCAGCTTTTTGTTGTCAAGTGTCATGAGTCAAGGTCACTTAAGTTTTGTTTTATTTTGCCTGACTTTGAGGTAGAACAGTCATGGAGTCTGATACAAAACAATCAGTGGTGAAGCTTTTAAATGAGCCCTTTCAACTTGATTTACTTTAAGGTAAATTCATGATGTTTGCATGGAGAATTTTATATATTGTTCCTTCCTACCAGTTTATTGGTTGAGATTCAGATTTGAATCAACAATGGCCACACTACCCTGAATGTGTCTCATCAACTCTGATCTTGTAAGTTAAGCAGGGTCGGGCCTGGTTAGTACTTGGATGGGAGACTGCCTGGGAATACCAGCAGTATTGGCTGTTTAGTTGTGATTAACTTTTACAAACCTGGGAAATTTGCTGTTTTTCATTTGCTATTTATCCTATTGGTCTACTTTTACATTTAAACTATCTGATTGGCTGTTTGCTTCTTAATCCTTCATTGGCTGAGATTTTGATTTGAGCTATGACATTGGCTGACTATTCCATTGGTTTATACACATATTTAAATAATGTTATTGGCTGTTTGCTCCCTAGTTCTTTATTGGTTGAGATCTTAATTTGAGTCATGACATTGGCTGTCTACTCCATTGGTCCATTCCTAGATTTAAACATCTTGATTGGTTGTTTGCATTTCATGTTATACTTATTCAGACCAAACCCATTTTTTACCATTGTCTACTGTTTGTCATAATGCTATCATCTTATTGGCCCTCCAGCTGGTATTAGCCTAATGATTGGTCTGTGAACGTTCTTCACACTTATTACTTTTAATGTGTATTTTTTATTTTGTGATTTAGAGGTCATTATATAAAACTCAGTTATTTATTCATTCTATATATGTCAAGGACACACTTCTCCAAGTAATAATACATTTTTGGTTGGAGTATTTTATTTGTATCTATAATACTATAGTTGTGATTAATTTTTATAAAGCTATTTATCTTATTGGTCTATTTTTACATTTAAACTATTTGATTGGTTGTTTGTTCTCTAGTCCTTCATTGGCTGAGATTCTGACTTGATTTATGACATTGGTTGACTATTCCATTGGTTCATACACACATTTAAACAATTTGATTGGCTGTTCACCTCCTAGTTCTCTACTGGTTGAGATCTCGATTTCAATTATGACATTGGCTGTCTACCCCATTGCTTCATTCTTGGATTTAAACTTGATTGATTGTTTGCATTCCATGCCATACTTATTTAGATTAGACCTAGTTTTTACCATTGTTTATTGTTTGTTACAATGCTGATATCTTATAGGCTTTTTAGCTGGTATTAGCCTGATGATTGGTGTGTGAACGTTCTTCAGATTTGTTACTCTTAATGATTATTTTTACTCATTTTTTGTGATTTAGAGGTTATTATAGGAAACATATAGTTATTTATTCATTCTATATATGTTTTGGGCACACATTTGTCTAAGTAACAATGATAAGTTCTTAGTTGGAACATTTCATCTATATGCATAATACCACAGGTTAAATGACTATTTTTAATTGGTTAAGTATTTTATTCTAGCACTTTTATTGTTTAGAATCTTAATATGTCTTTATCGGTTGGTAATTACAATAGACAAATGTGATTGGACAGGATTTATATAAATATTTCTTGCTTGTTCAGACATTTTTGAATCTGAAGAAGAATGGAAGCCATACAAAAGCATTCATCCTTCTTTTATATTCTTCAATAAAATCATTTTATGACTACAGCCGTGGAGACTGCACTGGCATAGTTTGGGACTTATATATATATATATATATATATATATATATATATATATATATATATATTTATTTATATACACACAAACACACACACACACACACACACACACACACACACACACACACACACACACACACACACGCACACATACACACACGCATACATATAGATGTTGATTTAAATATCTAAACAGTAATTACTGACAGCCAATACATTGACACAAAAAATATCTAAACACCTTACTATTAGCAGCTAAAAACATCTAAGCACTGCATATTTACAAAATTGAAGCTATAACGGACAGGACATGAACCCTTTCCACAACTTTCCAGTTGTGCAACCTCAGAGTTGGTATATATAAATTAGCAAAGAGTGAGGTGCAGGGGGCTTGCCCCCTTTAAAAATACTGGGTTTGGATGTGGTTGTATATTGTTGATATTTAGGGTGGCATTCACAGTCCAGTAATTTGCAAGTGGGTAGCAGTTATGAGCAAGAAGTGCTGCTACACTTATATGTAAACAAGTTAAGAGCAGCACATTTGAGATGAATACAAAATAGTGAAGGTATTTTGAAGCATCTAAAGCCATGGGTTAAGCTGATGTGAAGGACTACATGAAAACCCATAACCCTTGTATTGCTTTGTAGTATTTTGGACATATTCAGATGAGGATAGGGACAGAAGCAGCTATATATAGTCACGTTTAAAATAGATGGTGCAGCTTTTATTACTGATATTAAAAAAACAAAACAAAAGGGTTTACTATATTTTACATAGGGGTATCCTTATATAGACATCCTGATAGTTTCAATAAAGAATACAAAAGGGGAGACAGTAGAGTTTGAAAAACACAACAAAGAGGGGACACAGAAGGGAAAACATCAATAAGGTTGTGCTAGAGAAGGTAGGAAGGGAGGGGCACAATGTTTTTGCTGGGGGGTATAGATTTCCCTATTTTTTCAATTTTGTTTTTTTTTATGAGAGGGTAGTATGGCTGGGAAATAGTTAAGAGGGTGTAGGTGAAAGCGCAAGGAAAGAAGGGCTGAAGATACAGGAGTCCCAGCCCACACAGCCTCAAATATTTCCACTGCCAAATGGTGGGGCACTGGAGGACCCCACTGTTGAGGGGGAGCCTGCGGTGATGTGATTGTCAGCACCAGCTGGGACAATATGTCTTCTACAGGGAGCAATGAAGCTTCAGTGGCTGAATCCTCCTACCTCTTCCAGCATGTCCTCACCAAGTCCTGAAGTTTCCATTCTGTGAGGCTTTCCAGACTGCCACTGACCTGTGTGCCTGCAAGACTTGTGCAACAGCCCTGAACTTGTGAGTATATCCCCAGATGGGCAGAGGGTGAGCACTCCCTAATCTGGAAGGTACTTAGCCAGTTTGATCCAAGGGATTTTGTAGATGTACAAAGGGAAATAAAATAATAAAAGGCAATGGAATGCATAAATAAAATAACAAAAACAGAGGAAAAAGGGTGGCAGAGAGACAAACGAGAAACAATACTCAATACAACCCCACATCAAGTTACACAGTATTACATTTCTTACTTTAAAACAGTTCTATTTTTATAAATCTTTATTGAAGTGAAGAGAATATGTTGAATCTTTATTCATGCTTTTATTTCAAAGTGTACTGGATATGCTTATGCAAACTTTTAGAAGATATGGAGTGCTTATACACACTTTTTGGATGAAATGTTATGGGAAGTGCTTATGCTTATTTGACAGGACAGTGTTTGATATCAAGAAAGTCCACCAATTATTGGAGGGCCCACATTCTGCCTCTTAGTAATTATCTTGTGATTAGTGCTTCTGTTTCCTCCTAGTGAAAGAAGGGGAACAGGAACATTATTTCCTGGACACTGCTGATCACCGGAAAGCCTAATAACTGCTTCATAGGTGACAGCTTGGAATTTACGCTTATATTCTGCTCCTGGTCAGAGAAGAGAAGGACCAGAGTGCATTGATTCCTGACTGTTTCTTTTTGGGCAGTGAGTGTCTGTGTTTGACATTCCTGATTGGTCTGGTTGCTATTCAAGGAATCTACCAGGAAAAGGCTACAACAAGTCTAAAGATGCTTGCACCATCTGAGACAAGACTGTGGATGATGAAACAGGCTGTGACCTGCTTCTCATCTTGGGATTGGTGCTAATGTTTTTCTTCTGGTGGGAGAAGAAGCAAAGGAGTATTATACCCCAGTAGAGTGAAGCTGTGGTGAGACCAGCACCAGTAGTAGCCAGGCAGTAGCCATTCAAGCAACTCCTCTCTTTTCATCATTCTTGACAAGCTAATTCTTTGTCTTCAGTAAGTACTATCTGATTTGTTTCTAACTTCAAAATATCTACCTAAATACTTCATCCTTAATTTTTCAGGGTCTGCTTATTAGTTTCCCCTCAAGTGTTTGGCAGTGCCCTGTATAAACACAGACACCTTGAATGACATTTTTCCCATAAAAGCATGATTGAAATTTCACCAGTACCTAGTTGCACACAGGCAACTAGTTTGCAGTGGCAAGCACTGTCCCCAGAGTTGCAAACAAGATACTTCTTATATTATATTATATTCTCACTCCAGATGTCTAATCAATAAAAAGGGGTCTGTTGCTATGGATATGAACTTTCCCACTATCTCAGTTACCATCTTGGTGAATATGGGCATCCTGAGGCATTGGAGAAATTGCCTCATGTTTACGGACAACCAGTTAATTCTCAAACAAGGAACCAAATGGAAAACGCACCAAACAAGCTTCTATATGAACTCTGTTTATTGCAGTAAAAACAAACCAAGATTAAGCGCTTTCATCTTTCACATAGAAGATTTCATCAGAATAAAGCACACTGATTCAAGAACCATTTTTATACCAGCACATGTTACATAATAGATAAAATTGAACCAATGGTATTGTCAAAAAAGTCAAATGTAAAATGCTCACATGAGCAATATTAAATAAACAGGATGTTAATATTCAAGCCAACTTAGCTTTTTACAAATAAAATACTGTTATATATTAAATACCTTCAGCATATGTTTAAACATGCAGGCACAGTAATGCATGTAAAAATGTTAAAATACTTAAAAGTTTCATAGATTTTTCTTTCTGGCCTAGAAGTATTGTCAAGGAATCATTTATACCTGGTGGAAAATTAGCTGCTAGTCTGAGCTGCCAAATCAGCTCTTTTTACTTAATAAATTCTTCCAGTCACCCCCCCCCCCCATCAAATCTATGTCCACAGTATCCAAAATACCAAATTTAAAACCTTTAAAATTAGAACAAGTGAGGGAATGCCTATATAATACACTTGTATCCGTCTTGTTTTAATATCATATACGTGCTCATAGATTCTGCTTTTCAACGCCCTCTCCATTTTCCCAACATAGAATCCGTTGCACGTATCACATAGAGCAAGGTACACCACTCTGGTGATAAAACAATTTCCTTTCTTGTCTATAACCTTAGATGTCATCTTATTAGCTAGATGGGTTTGAGGTGCTTTGAAAATATTAGCACATTGGGAGCAACTCACACAAGGTGTTGTACCACAACCACATTCTATCGGTAAATTCAACTTGTTTTCCATAAGATGTTTAATATTCATGCCCACCTTGCTGATAAAAACTGCTTTATCTCCCACTGCAGTTAACACATCATTTACCCTAAATATACTCCAGTTCTTTTTTAATACGTTTTTCATTTCATGTGATATAGGACTGTATTGTACTATACATGCATGCTCATAAATCTTCGTTTCACTAGGATCTGTGGGGGCTATATTAGTTAATGGGTGGTTTCCTAACAGGGGCTTATATTTTTTCCCCATCCTGTGTAAACCTCCTCAATAATTTGTTCCACCATCTGTTTGGGGTATCCCCTTTCTAAAAACAGATCTCTTAATGTGAAAAATTCCTGCCTCACATCACTCAATTCTGAAGTCATGTGTGCAATTCTTGTAGCCTGTCCTTTGACTTAAGCTCTTTTTCTGTGAAAGTGGATGGTTGCTCGTATAATGAAGGTAAGAATTACAAAAAGTACTGTTACGAAATATGTTAGATTTGAAACCTATAGGTGTATGGGAAATTGCCATGTCCAAGTAATGTATACCTCTAGTGTTGTAATTATAAGTAAATTCCAACAATTAGGTAGTTTTCTCTGGGTGGTTAATAAAGCTAGGGATATCTTCCACGTTTCCCTTCCACAAATAAAGATGTCATCCAAAAACCTGCAATATAACTGGATGTTGTTCCAAAATTCTTTGTGGAATACATATCTTAATTCCCAGCCTAAGAGTACTATATTTGCATATATAGGGGCGCAGGCAGCCCCCATGGCAACTCCGCTTTTTTATCGGAAATAATTGGCCCTCAAAGAATACAAAAATATTCTCTAAGATAAGTGCCATCATTTTACACACCAGGTTTATTTTATCGTGATTCAAGGTTGAACATGTAAAGAGTGTCTCTTCAAATTATTCTAGTCCTTCTTGCTTAGGAATACAGGAAAAAAGATCTTTCACATCAATGGTTAAAAATACCAAATCAGCTGCCCAGAGATTTTGTTTAAGCTGTCCTAGAAAACCCCAGGAATCCTTAACTAGATGTACTGCTCTCTCCACTACATGCTTAGTCATTTTATCTACAAACAGTGTCAGATTATGTGTTTTGGAGCCACTGGCAGCAGCAGTAGGTCTAAAAGGTGGTTCAATGATCCTTTTGTATATTTTTGGGACGCCGAATATGACCGGCACCATAGGATAGGAATTAGTAAGAAAATTAAGGAGGTCATTAGTAATACGTTTGTTCTGGACATATTCTTTTAAATAACTGTCAATATATCGATATGCAATATTTATTTGGTTCTTAGAAACCTGTGCATAATTCTCTTCATTAAATAAAATATTCTGCATAATGTTGGATATTACTATACCACCTCCCTTGTCAGGGGTCATGATACGCAGTCCCTTGCCCCCCTCAGTTGATTCATGAGAACTCTTTCATCAGAACTTAAGTTGGCATAAAGCTTCCTATTCTGAGCCCATGATTCATACATGTCTTCCTTCACTGCCGTCTAAGAAACATCAATGAGGGGATGGAGTGTGGATTGAACACACTACTTTTCGTCAGAATATTTTTGTGTGCACTTGCCACATTTGTAGGCCCCACTTGATTTTGGGAAAAAAAGAGATGGAAATTGAGCTTCCTAGTGTACATCTGAACATCTAACAAACAGTCAGCAACATCCGGTATTTTGGAGGGAACAAATTTAAATCCTTTAGAAAAAAGTAAAAAAAAAAATCTTTAGTGATAGCCCTGTCTGTGTAATTATAAATCTTAAAACCTTGAAAAATATGTATAATACATTCAGTTCCAACAATTAATATCTGTTCCTCCCCCGGTTGAGATGTCCCTTTTGAATTTGTACTGCATGACTGCATGTGTATTGCCTCTCCTGATTTATGTTTGCTATCCTTTCTGAGCATCTTAGTTGCTGAAAATCCTGTGAACCACCTTCATCCATTTCATTATACACTTCAGCATAATCATTATACACATCATCAGCTATTCCCTGTCATTACCAGCAGAATTACTGTGCACATCAGAGCCATGAACACATTTCTCCAGAGTTAACCTACTAGTAGGGTAGGCAGATTTAGTTTGATAATGTTTAGACAACGGGCAAACTGCACATCAATACCTGATGGAGAACAAGCGTTCTCCAGCAGGGTATTAACGTACAGTAATGTCCGCTGAGAAGAACGAGCCCGCTGCTTCACGGCTGCTTATCAAGCCACTGTGGAGCTCAGACTGAAGAAACGGAACGGCCACCATTATTTTACGCTCACTAAGCAGCGGTTTTGCTGTTTAGCGAGTGTAAAACATTAAAAAAGAAAAGAAAAAAGTAAGTATGTGTCTGCGTGTGTGTGTGTGTGTGTGTGTGTGTGTGTTTATGTCTGTGTGTGAGTGTATGCGTGCATGTCAGTGAGAGTGTGCCATTATTTTATACTCGCTAAGGAGCGCTTTTGCGGTTTAGCAAGTGGAAAATAGAAAAAAAAAGAAAATGCAGCCTGTGTGACTGTATGCATACATGCATGTATGTAAAAGAAAAAGAGAGAGAGCGATCGTGTGTCTGTTTCTCCCTGCATGTGTGTGTGAATGGGTGCATTATAGTAGAGAGACTGTGTGTATGTGTGTACGTGAGAGAGAGAGAGAGAAGGATGCAGAGAGTGAGACAGAAAGCAAGAGTGATGTGTGATGTGAGTGAGTGCATGTATGTAAGCAGAGGAGACTGTGTGAGACAGATCGAGAGAGAGTGAGACTGAATGCCTATATGAAAGCAGTTGGAGACTGAGAGATTGAAAAAGAGGGTGAGACAGATCTTGTGTGAGCGAATGTGTGTATGAATGAAAGCAGGGAAGTCTGTTTGTGTGTGTATATGTACGTGTGTCAAAACAGAAAATACTATGTATGTGTGAATGTGAGAGAAAATGGGCTGTATGTAAAATTGTTCTTTCACTTATTATTTAAGGGCTATATTATTTTTTTTTATAAATATTAGATGTAAAACGTTTCCTCCAACACCATTAACATATACTACAACAAGTCTGAAACAGTAGGCAGAGGAACTATTTTACATTAAAAATATATATAAAAAATAATATAGTACTTAAAAAATAAATAAACAAATAAAACACAACAATTTTACAGTGAGCCCATTGTCTAAGCGCAATAATGCCCTCCAGAGTTTGTGTTAATGTGTAATTAATGCCCTTCCAGGGGTGTAGAGGCCCTCCGTCTGTGGCATTGGGCCTCACAACACCCCTGGGTGGGCATTAATTACACATTAACACACACTCTGTCATGCATTATTGCTTAATTAACATCCCTCTCTAACTTTCTTTTTTTTTCTTTAAAACCAATACATTACATTTCCTTTCTACCCTGTTAATAATTTTTTCATAAAAATCTTGAAACTGTGAAAACAGCAAGTCATTCACAATACCAGTGTTTAAATCTTTTAAGTCTTTACCCATCTTTGCCTGCATCTATTCATTGTAAAATAATGTTTTTTCTAAAGTTGCATCCCCCATTTATCAAATAAACACACAATGGGCCGGATTCACGAAGGCTTGCACGGAGTCTAAGAGTAGAGTAAGACTCCATGCAACCAACATGTCTGCCAAGCGATCCAGGAACAGCCGGCAGGGGCATGCAAGAAAGCTCCTAAAACTCCTCTTACACGGACAGGGCTAGGCTATGCAAATTACCTCATTTGCTGCAGAAAGTTATGCAAATGAGGTAAATTTGCGATCCGGGAAACCCTAGCCTGTCCGAGTAAGAATAGTATTATGTGCAGAAATGTACTTGGTTGTCAACTGAGCACTGTTCTGCAAATAGCAAAACGGAGCCATGACAGCTCGAAATAAAGGATGCATCCAGTTGAGGAAGAATGCCAATGGGCAAATATATGGCCATTGGCAATTTTACCCTTTGCAAAAAAAAAATACATTTTTTTTTTACCTTGATCTCCAAAGTTTAAGCGTAGCGCAGCGTCGCACAAATGCGCTGCGCTGTAAAAATGCAAAAAAATAAAATAAAAGCCAAAAATAGGCATTTTATGATAAATATACATCTGCCATGCAAGTGAATGGCAGGCTGAAGACAACATGGCTACTGAGTCGAGGTTGCTAAGGGTGGAAGCTCAATCTAAGAGATGTAACCAAGCATTAGTAGGCAATCTTATGCAAATGAGGGTAAGGATAGTGAATCCAAATTTCACATGGCAAATGAACAAAGTTTGTGGAGTGTAAGAGTAGGATAAGGGGAGTATCAGAGTAGAAGATAGGGGACATCATGAGGGGGGTATGTATGAAAGAATGTAAGCTCACTGGAGCAGAGTGACATGTGTTTGCTGTCAGTTACCCATCACTGGAAGAGGCGTGTCAACAGGTATCCCCAGCTAAAGGCAAGAAATAGAAGGTATATGCCATGGACAACACTAAAGTTTCTTGTAAAAGTGCCTGCACCGTGTATGCGCGCGTGTGCGTGCCTGTAAAACAGAGTAAGACTGTGTGTGCGTGTTTAAGCCAGAGTAAGCAAGTGTAAGGTTGTTGAAACCTGTGTAAGCGCATTTGCACCTGTGTGCACGCATTTAAGCAGGAGTCAGCAAGTGTTACGCCGTGTAAGCATGTGTGCGTGCATGTGAGCTGGTGTGCGCATGTTTGCACTTGTTTGTATGGCGCTACCCCCTGTGGAAACAGAAAGGGAAAAGGAAGCACAACAAATAGTAGGAAGTTAACCAAGGAGAAGTAGCAGAGCTAGCAGGTGAAAACAATCAGAATCAGCCAATTATACAGGCAGTACACTAGCCCAGCCCAGCCCAGCACTTAAAACTCTGCCAACAACTTTCCACTATGTTTTTCCCAGAGACACTGCAACACTGCAGTAAGCTAATAGAAGTGAAAACTGAAAAAGCTTTACTGAGACAAAGAAATGTTAGGGGCTGCCATTGCTGTTATAAGGCGACATATGCAACATGCTGAGGGTGGTGACAATGCAAATGCTGCTGAGCAACCCACAGTGAGGAGACAGAGAAGAGTGTACAGGCCCAGGGTAACCTACCAGGGGCTACATGAGCTGGAGATAGTGGAGCACTATAGAGTGGACAGAGACCTCATGCAGCAAATTGTTGAGCTGTGCAGGCCACACCTCACACACAGAACCAACAGAGGGGAACCCATCCCAGTGGAAACCAAGGTATGTGTTGGCCTAAGAATACTAGCAACAGGTACCTTCCAGAGACCAACTGGTGATATGATGGGAATTTCACAGGCATCAGCATCCAGGGTACTGCACCAGTTCCTGAATGCCATGTCAGCACATGTCGGTGATCATGTATATTTCCCCAATTCCCGTGAGGTATTGCCCAGCAATATGCATCTTTTCCAGCAAATAGCGGAATACCCTGAGGTAGTGGGTGCAATAGACTACACGCACATACGCATCAAAGCACCAGCTGGTGAGTGGGGTAGGGTCTACTATAACCACAAGGGTTTCCCCTCCATCAACTGCCAGGTCATGTGTGATGCCCAGGGCATAATAATGAATGTGTGTGCTGGCTGTCCTGGAAGCTACCATGACTCCCATATCTGGCACCTGACACAGCTGTACCAGACATTTGCCAATGGGGACATCCCTCATGGTCACCTAGTGGGGTTGCTGGATATGCACTCAAGCCGTGGCTGATGACACCCATCAGAAATGCACACACACCTGAACAGGAACGCCATAATGAGGCGCACGCACAAACATGAAATGTAATCGAGCGTGTGTTTGGGCTGCTCAAGTCACGGTTCCGGTGCCTGGACACATCTGGTGGAGCCTTGCAGTACTCACCAACTACATGTACCCAAATTGTCATGGTATGTGCTATGCTACATAATATGATTCTGCGAAAACAGCTGCAGCAGGACCAGCATAGGCCCAGGCCAAACAGCCCCCCACCATTGCCAAGGCCATTACAGGCAGAGCGTGACTCAGAGGAGGAACAACCTGAGCCTGCCCCAATAGGCAGCAGGAGGCGTGCCCAGTATGCTTTGGCCTTGGCAAAGAGGCAACGCATATCATATACACTGGCTCAGTAGGAACCCTGGAAATGATACCTCTCTCTGACTCGCACATATAGTAAAAGGGATGCCTAACTTGACACTACCTGTTTTCAAACATGTATAGGGAGTGTAATATGTGCATCCGATATAAGCAGCCCTGCAGCACCACCTGAGGCATGATTGCCATGTGTTAAGCAATATAAAGCAGTGCTAAACAGCTTTTACCACTATTTAGTATATGTAAACAAAATTGCACACACTAAGTAGCACAACTTTGGGCAATGTTGAGCAATATTAGGTTCATAGGTTCATGGGTTAGTTCATAGGTTAGTACTAAGCTAACTGCCCTTGCGAGCCATTTTAAGCCTAGCCAATTATCCCTTGTGAGACTGGGCAGCATTCAGCAATGTTGGTTAACATTGAGCAATGTTGTGCAAGTTTGGTCAAAGTTGGGCAAAAGCAGGTAAACATGGTCATATTTGCTTTACTGTTCCTTAAGCAGTCTGGTCTGCCCAGTATGAAAATATGAAGCAGTGACAGCCCTCAAACCCAGGATACTGTGCACTATAGTCACAGTACTGAACCACTAAACCATGACAGTATTTCACTGGTCAGCCTGTAGGAATAAATGTTGATAAGTCTATGCAAAGTGTCTCCTGGAAACCCCACAGGCACAGCATAATCCCTGTAGAGTTATGACACAAAGGTGAGCCCTACATTAAAAATACAATTTGATTTACAACACACGTATAGTATAAATGTTAATATTGGGCGTGTTCACACACGTCAACAAATGTAGTGGACTTCACATAGCAACATACTGAAAGGTCACACTCGGCATGCTCACACACGAATAAATGAGGCAAATGTCAGGCAACAACATACTGAAAGGCCAAACTGGGCATGCTCACACACTTAGGCCATGTGTGAGTACAGCAGTGGGCCACACATATCAGGCAGTTGCATGTGTTAACCCAGGAACCTCTCACAATTCACCAATCTTGACTTGTTCACACAGTGATATGACAACAGACACATACATAATATATTGGAACCCTGTCATAATCAAATATGTACTACAGATACTTAGGTTGGTCATAGAAAGTTGAAAAGCAAAGAAAAAAAAACACAAATCAGTATCATCAATAAACAATGTGCACTGCAAACACTATCCAATCCAGGTCATGGAAAGATTATCTGCGAAGGAGTCCACACAGAACCATGACACTACCCTCAGCTATTTCATAAATAGCAATGTACACTCATATATGTCCTGAGTCAGGGCCAACTGTAAATGACTGACAATGCCAACATCCTGTCAGACAGGCCCATACATACATAAACACCTCCCACTGACAAAAGGCCCTATCATCATACCATGAGATATCACATGTAGAATGGGTAAACAGCTTCCAAAGCTGAAAACATGGCATCAATTGGATTACATTGTGCCCCTATATGTTTCATAAGTGAACTGCAGAACAAACAGAGCCTGCACCTGAACAGTCTGTTGAGCCTCACCCTCTCTACAGGATATGAAACTGCTGAATGGGTTACAGCAACATACGGCACACTACACAAGTGTTGGTGCACAACAGACCATGGGAACTATAGTCTTATAAGCCAATGAAGTCTGATCTGCAAGGCCATGGAGTCCCTCAGGATTGAAGTCAGAAACAGAGCTATTGGAAGCCTATAAACACACAACCCTACCAACTTTGGACTGTTCATGGGCAGATCATGTTATCCAAACTTGCTAGACTGTTTGCAAGGCAGCCACCCAGGACATATATGAATGAAATGAGCTGCAAACGTCCCACATACACTTTGAATAGGCCTTTTCCAACATCCCAGACACATGTCGTATCCACATATCAATAACCTGTGCATATATATGTATTGTCATTGAATGGATTGGCAACTGGGCCACAGATAGATCACACAAGGTAAGATTTGTGGAGTCCTGTTCAAGCTGGTAACACCTGCTGTCCCCCATGTCTCAGTCCTGGGATTGCATAAATCTAAGTGCACACAAATTACCATGTCTAGTCTGATGATGTCAGCATCCCACAAATATAGCAGTGTAAAGGAAAACTCCCAGTAAAGCACATAACGTGTCGTGTTAATGCGTATCTCTCCAGTATCATAACATAGTTAGGTAGGGGTTTGAATCCTGCAATTGCTAAGTGTCTGAGGGGGGTATGTCTCTGTGTGATTTCCTCTGAGAGTGTTGCCCTTTTTGGAGACTAGGAAAACACCTTAAAAGTGTTACATTCCTGCTTGGCAAGTCTGATGATGTCAGCATCCTACAAATATCGCATTGGAAATGAAAATTCCCAGTAAAGCATATAGCGCATCGTGTTAATGCGTATCTCTGTAGTATTATAACCTAGTTAGGTAGGAGTTTGAATCCTGCAATTGCTGAGTGTGTGTGATACTGTTGGTCAATGTGTTGTGTGTTTAGCTTTTACTACTGTATAACAACAGTATGTGCATTGCACACTTCCGGTATCTGTGTGGCAAATACGTATATGTACATGTGACCTCAATTAGTTCATATGTGTGAAGCCTGCTTTCTACATGAATACATCTGTCACCTATGACAGATTGTGCTGCTGCTTCTCAGACCTTCGGTCACATATGTATGTTTGTGACAAGGTCAGCCACTGTAGTGATCCATGGCCTAGGTCATCTGTGTCACACACACCCATGACAGTTTCTATAGAATAGTGTGAGTGAGGGTTCATGCCTTGGGTATATTTCAGACATGTTCAAACACAACAAAGTCTGTCAATAATGGGCATTCATTATAGGTGCACAACAACTTTGTAGATATGCATACAGACCCCTTATTGGTTATGTGATACACCAAGGGACTTCAGAATACCTATGGAAATGTGAATACCAAAGGACAGATGACATAACACTTGGTTGTATGTACACATCGGAACCTGTTCTACATATTTGGGGCTACTACCTATGTGGTACTGTTGGGATACTATGTTTAACAAATGTGGATGACTATGCTATATTTGGCTTACAGCTTTACAGCATGGGTTGGACAACGCGTATCTGTCTGTATGATACCCTTGTCGAGGATAAGTGCCTCATCCGGAGAAAGCATTGTAGGCCACTGTATGCATTTCCAGATGTGAACGGACATATCCCTAGTGTGTTTGCTTGTACCTAAGAGGGCTATATGCCAGACAGGAGTGGTCCCAGGAATGGGTGGCGGTCAATACCACTGGCTACTGGTATAGTACATTACCGGATGGATCCAAATGCTACTGAGTTCCCTACATCTGTGTGTCAGTTGTCAAGACATCATCTAACGATTGGTCATGGTCAGGCTGTTGAGGTTGTGTACACTACCAGAATGCAAACCAATGACAGATAGTAACAGTATCACCCACAGCATAGTGTCAAACCATGTCATACACACATGTGTACCCAAGTTAAAACGTATGTGTATTAAAATGCATACTGGCCACCAATAGAAACAATGAAGTTTTGACACTGTGTAATACAGGGCATGTCACCTTTCCCATGTGTCCACTATGCACGTACATGCAGACAGTGCACCTCCACCATGTTCACAAATGTACACCTGCAAATCTGTACTGCACACATCACACATGTACTGTCCACTCATCAACACATGCTGCCAAAACTACACACATCAGCCAAGTGGCACATGGGCGGACAATACATTTTTGGAATTAACACTGTTGTAAACAATACTACATTGATTATCATAGCTTTAATGCATCATGCCTGCTCAGATATACTTACAGGGATATCATTACACTGTACTGTTGACAACATGCTAACATTGCTACACTGCTATAAAGTCACCCTATGCATCAGCATCATGTTAGCCTGTTCCTGCATCAATGTTACAGATGACAGGAGGTGGCACAGTTTCATCATATGCACAGGGTGTGTTGTTGGTTTGCCAGAACCTGACATTGACCCATCCAATCAACATGTACATGTGTGTGTGTTTGTGAGGGACAACAGTACAGCATGGGTCAATGTTGATGTGATGTGTGTGTGTTTGTGTTAGCCCTAGGTGTTTGGATTATGTGTATGTGTCTGCATGCACACAGTTCCACCATGATGCTGCCGTATACGGGAGGTTGTGGGACAGCCACAGACTGTACCTGCCAGGCTGTACAGATCACCGTCTCTGGCCACAGACAGAGTACCTGTGCCTGGCAGGGGTGCAACAGACAGTATCGGGTACTAAGCCAGACTGGATACTATCATCAGAGGCAGAGGCATGTCGACTGGACCCATGTCCCTGCTGGAACTGGCCAGAGCCACGTGCACATGGTCTTCTATGACGGTCTAGTGACAGCCCTGCTCCAGCATTGCTGGGGCTAGTACTGCCACTACAGGAGCGGCTGTGACTTGGGTGTTGTCCGCAATGACTGCCAGCCGATGATATTGCTAGCATACATCCACGTTGACATCTTGGCCATCCTGCACTGCCCTGGCACATGGACATTACATTGTGGAGGACATCTAATGTCTCCCCCCAATGTCTATCAATGACCTTGGTGTAGTTACGCACTGTACCCGCAAGGTCATGGATACTGTCATTGATAGTGGTGTTATGGGCCCTCTGCGCCCTCAGTCCCTGTCTGGTGTATCGTTCCATACATGCCTGTGCCTGCATAACAGCCCGGAACATACCTGAGGTTGTAAGACTTGTGGGGGCACATCTGCCAGGGGCATTATGACCAGCAGTGCTCCCACAAGAACCCCTGGACATCCGCCTATGTGGTACTGTCCCAGGATTCTGGGTATGGCTGCTGTGAGGGGTTGCATGTGCCATAGATACCACACTATCCTGGTCAATGCCTACTGTATGCTGTCCCTCAGCTAAGGTCATTGGTGATGAGGGATGTATTGGCAGTATGAATGTGTGCATAGATGGTGTGGAAAGCTGTGTACTGTCGATTGGCGAAACAATGACAGACCCTGTCAAACCTGCCTGTGCCACAACACATGTTTCAACATCTCCACCATTTGTGGCAGTGTCTTCAGGTTCCCTGTGCACTCAACCAACACATCCTCAGCACCTGTGAGAGGGAGACAGGAAACACACTTTACAATCTGTACCTGATGTTAGCACACATGCACACATGCACACATGAACACATGCACATATGTACACATGCACACATGAACACATGAACACATGCACACATGAACACATGCACACATGCACACATGAACACATGCACACATGCACACATGAACACATGCACATATGCACACATGCACACATGAACACATGCACACATGCACACATGTACACATGCACACATGCACACATGCACACATGCACACATGAACACATGAACACATGCACACATGAACACATGAACGCATGCACACATGCACACATGAACACAAATACACTACCCACTAAAGTAGACACACACACACACACACACACACACCAACAGCAATACAGAACATACCCATTAGTGGTTGATGGTGGAGTACAGTATCACAAGCCAAAGAGTCCTATGACACGTGTCAGCATGCAAGATGTGTGTTGCTCAACTTCATGCAATGCGAGTGTAGAGAGTCCTTGTTAATAACAGTGTACATCTGTTTGATGCATGTGTGTTGTTCAATGATTGGCCTCACCCTGGAACACAATGTGTACATGGACACAACATTGCTGTGCAAGTATTACATGCTTTTCAATGTCCTGTGCACCATTACTCACAGGTATACATACCATGGATGGATGCACACAACTATCAGGTGTATAGCAATGAATGCTATGTGTTGTACTATAGTTACTGTAACTGGATGTAGGGTAGTACCATGAGCCATCATCAGGCAGCATCATGTGGTCACTCAAGGCCACTAATGTGTGCCACACTGGCAACTATCTTGTTGTACCTGAACTGCTGCACTGTGGCTACATTAACCATTTCACAGGCAGTTGTTACATGGATATGTAAGGTGTTCAATAGGGAGCATTGCCTAACATGAATGCCTTGTTTGTTGAAGAGTTTTGCAATGCCCCATGATAGGCCTCTACCCCTTAGGTATAGTATGCGTGCTGTGTGGATGACATTTGGGATACTGGAGCTTGACCTTACAGCAGGTGTCTACATATGCCATGTGTATGATATTGACATGTACTGCGTATGACAAGGTGGTGTATGTTGTGTGCATGTGTATTGACTCTGCCTATACAATGTCCACTACAGTGTACCACAATGGTTTGGGATGCTCTGTGCATAGCATGTGTTTGAGGCAGCCACTCATGCTACTGGGATGTGCATATTCCCACAGGAAACTTGCAGAGCATGCATTATGTGTAGGTGTTGTACATGTGTAAATGGCCTAAAACCCACCTATGACATGCACATGTTATTTGCCATATGAAATGTAGAACACTCACCAGCATGGGTCTGCTGTCTTGCTGTCACACCAGAGGGACCTACAAGGATATGAGACAGTTTGTCAGTGTCAACAACTGTGGCATTGCTGCTGTGACTTTGCAATTTTATAGTAGTACAATGGTTGACAGTCACAGGCATACAGATCATGTTCAAAATTATCAGTAGTGCACGACACCAGGCTACACATCTTCCAAATATACAGTACACATCTGACATATGCATGTTCTAACAACCGAGCTAACAGTAGTCTACAGATATGGCATGTTACCTGCACGCTCACAGTCAACTTGCTGGGTGACTTCGGCCTCCATGATGACACATGTTTGTTGTAATGGTTGGCCAGGAGCCACCATGCTGAGGAGCAGCTCTTCCACTCTGGTGAGGGGTGGGAGTGATGCTGCATCATCACCTGTGGCAAGCTGTTGTCTGCGGACATCAGAGGCATGCTGCCGGACATGTCTGATTAAATCACTGCAGTGATGGCGTACCTGCTCATAAGTCCAGTTATGCATGCCTACATCATTAACCCGACTGACAACATCCTGCCACAGTGCAGTACGCTCATGCTGATCCTGGCTGGTTCTGGAAAACAGCAGGGTGTGATGTACTAGTGTGGAGATGATTACTTCCTCCTCTTTAGGGGAATAGGCAGGGTTGCGATGATGAGACATGTCCCTGGAAGAAAATAAGACAATTATTGTGAGCAAGTCTTGTGGCACACTTAACATTCTAAAGTACAGATATCAATGAAATGCCATATTTAGCAACCTATTGGCTGAAAGTAGATACACACTTTTAATACCACACATCAGTGCTCAGCCCACAACTGCCTGACAGTACTCAGCACGTTCTATATATTAAACCATGTTCTGCACAGCAACAAAGTGAAACCAGTATGTAAGACTATACAACAGCACATAGCACACTGTATGTGACACAATGCACCACCTAGCCACAGGAGGTTTATATGAAGCTAATGCATACAGAAAATTGTCATCCATTGAAATGATTGCAAAGTACAGTTACAGTACTACCAGTACACCACACTACTTGTTGATAGCAAACCCCTAAGTAACATATGTGCACATTCATCAATATAGGTGGCATACTGCTGTACTACACTATACATGTTGCTAGATATGCACTTATATCCTGTAACACACATACGACCCAGGCCATGTTACAGGCATACCCACACACACATCAGACATACCTACAAGACACAAAGGTATGGCAACCCAGATGAGCTTTACCTGTGTACCATACAGTACTGTGTGTCAGCACTTACAAAACCTTCTGCCTGAGGTATGTAATGTGTGTGGACTACAGGTAACAAACAAAACAGTGTTTCAAAGCAATGTGGATATACACCATACTATGCTGTTTATGCCTACAGCTTCAGGTAGTACTACAGTACATATGGGATTTGTATTCACTAGTGTCAACAATCAATGAGCATACATGTACCACTTTAGTCTACAATGGCACACTCCAGTCAACACCATGGGACTATGTCACACCATATACCATACTGCTTTTGCTGCCTAGCAATAGCATACATATCTTTTGCGGAGATCCCAGCTAGAACACTACATACCATGACATAAACATTTACCCACTAGGCTATCACACATATACACAACGTTGACACATTCACCTACACATTCACCATCACACTCAGTCAACCTCACATAGCAATTAATGCAACATGTACATGCGTGTGTGTATCAGGTCATAGGTAGCTCATAGGCTATTAGGCATAGGGCCTATAGAAGCCTAGCCATATGGTACCCTGCCCTTCAACACCTATGTAATTGACGTTCATGTGGCTCTGTCATGCAGAGCCACAGAGGTGATTCCCGGGTTGTATTTCCTATGTCACATCCATTCATCATGATTATTCATGACGACTGCTAATGAGAACCATTCTTTGCTGTTGATAGGTAGTTAGCTCCAGGATGTGGTATGTGTCAGAGATGAGCATGTACCATTACAGCATGTTCTGCTTTTTGACGTTACAAGGTTTAGATCAGTACAGTATGTAGCTTGTAGGGATTTGGATCTGTTGACATGGAGCATGTCCAATAGCTGTGGGTTTAGCATAGCTTTGTATGTTAGGCAGAGGTTGGCTCTGGGTGTGTGGTATGCGACACAGTGTAGCTGTGGTTTTGTAAGACAGTCTGCATAGGGCATCTGTTTGAGTCTGGTAATACTCTTTGTGGTGTCTGTGCCTGGCGTCTACAGTTGCTGTAAATGTCTTCTGAGGTACATACCAAAATGCCCATTGTACTCTATGATGGGTGTTATGACTGATGAGTAGAGTGGAACACTGACCTCTCATTCCATGTATGACACACCTTTTGTGATGACATGTGGACCGTACACGGTTTACATGACCAGTGTGGCACTGTGATTATCAAAAGGGACACTACTGTCCACCTGTGTCTCGTGGTCTCTTATCACAGTTTTGGTGTGGAGTAGACTACCACCTATGTGGTAGTTAATGGGTACAGGGTTTTTAACAAAAGGGATGGCAATACATTTACAACATTGAGCTTGAGCGTACATATAAACATCCATTGGTGTACATATAGATTTACATGTAGGCACATATACAGTCCACCTTTCATGGTGGGAATATCAATTATGCAAGGGTTGAGAGAGATACAGTTATGTAACAATTTTGCACAGTCTTGTGCAGAATGCATTGAGGGTATTCTCAGGCCATGTATCTTTAGCAGGACTCCCTGTCTGGAAGACTATAAACTTAGCAAATCATACCCACAGCTTTTAAACACCACATGTCATATACCAGCACTGTATGCTGTCTTGTTTGCCACACACTACAACCTACATGAAAATATGCACATAACAACCTTCACCAACATATATATGTCCACCCTTCACAAACAGTTGCAGTATGTACCTTGCTCTATGCACATGTTAAGATGATAATATATCTGACACATAACTATCTCTACATATGTGTGTGCCATACACACACAAGGTACATACTGTTGTACGTCTGTAGATCTCACGGATGACCTGCTGGGCCTTGCTACAACATGAACAGTTGTCACATGTTTGTATGGCAGTAATATTACAGGGAATATTTCCAGCTGCTAATGCTACATTACTATACTAGCCTGGTACAGCAGTTGCCAATGCTAAGCTACACATTATATGACTATCATGCATGTGTTACTCTGTCACATCCATGTTTATATAGCTGTTTGCACTACTCCCACAGGCAGCCATTATACACAGTACTGTACAGAACATAGATGACATGATTGGATGTTTCGTGAACCAATTCTCCGCTTTAGTGAATCCAATGTTCCAAATGACTGCTATTGAATAAATCCACGAACTAAAAACAAGCTGGTATATGTTGTACTAGATTCAATCTTTAATCCGCCAATGTAGCCCGAACAGCTACTGATAAAACAGCAAACAATAAATGCAATAAAATGCGATAAAAATATAAAACTAAAGTCACAGAATCAGTTTGTCAGTTAAGCGCTTTCACCCGATATAGTCCGGGTTTCTTCAGAACTGAATTGTTAGTTCACAATCAACATTTTATAACTTTTTTGGCGCCTAAACCAGCCACATATTTGAAAATTTAAAGGTGTATACCACTTAAAATACTTATATGAATACAATTGTACTCGTATACTTTTGCTAAAGTGCATATAAGCCTGAATTAAAAAGCATATAGAGTATCCTAATAATAGGTCTGCTGGACACTTGCATGATATAAATATATTAATAAATAAGGAAATAAATAAATAAATACATAAATTCCTGTTTTGATTAGTTTCAGTACCCTTGTGTAATAAACTGGTTTTGAATTATACACTTGCTGAAAAAACTGTGAGATACATATGTATCAGTGAAATACACGTGTATCAATAAATATGAATGTATATAAAGATAATAAAAATAGTAAAGTAGAAATAGAAAGATGTATAAGGAATATTTAATTCTTTCTATTTATATCAAGTGTAGCGTTAAATTTAATAAATGCGTGAATGTGTGTGTACGTAAATAAATCTCACTATATACAATAATTCAAGAATGATGTAAATTATGATAGTATAAAATAATATTATTTATAGTAGTGTGAATTAGTTTTTATGAATTAATTTTATGATTGTGTGTATCAGCATTAATAATGTTTCATTCTCAATTGATCAAAAGCTTAGTCTTGATACACTTCGAAGAAGTTTGTATATAAGTGAATAAGTAAATAAAAACAGATGTAAGTGTAAATGTGTTTGTATATATATATATATATATATATATATATATATATATATATATATATATGACAAAACTTAACTACACAATACATAGAAATGACCATAACTTGAAGGGTCAGGATTACATAAATATAAATGTAAATATAGATATTAATATAAATATAAATATAAATATAAACTCCGCTCAGCTATAAAGAAATCTGGTGGCAAATAAATTTAGACGCTACGACACCACCAGGTTTGAATGACTACATATCAATTAAACCACTATTATAATATCAACTATCTTCATATATTATCAACAAAAACATTTCATGTATTTTAATAAATTTTATCAAATTTTAATAATTTTTTTAATATTGTATTATGGTCAAGAAAGTAGAACAAGCATAAGAACTAGACCAAGATTTCGTATTATATAAGGGTAGACATATGACAAGCTTATTTGTGTACCAGTAAAGTGGCTTTATATTTATATTTATATTTATATTAATATCTATATTTACATTTATATTTATGTAATCCTGACCCTTCAAGTTATGGTCATCTCTATGTATTGTGTAGTTAAGTTTTGTCATATATATATATATATATATATATGCAAACACATTTACACTTACATCTGTATTTATTTACTTATTCACTTATATACAAACTTCTTCGAAGTGTATCAAGACTAAGCTACCTGCCCATTTCTTTACCAGCAACAGCTGTGCATATGTTACAAATTTGGAGTGAAATTTGGAACCTTCCACCCCTGAGAGAGGGATGAGGACAACAAAGTATGTTGTACTGCCAATTCTAATTATCAGTTTACATGTCCAGCAGACATTTGTGTGGAATGGGCAGCTATGTATGGGGCGTAATCTTTTTGTGGGTACAGATTGCTCTTTTTTTTTTTTTTTTTTACAGGTGAGAGTGGAATGTGAGGTAGAGGAAGTAGGTATATTTGGGGAGGTAGGTTGGGGAGGTAAACAGACAAGACAAACAAGACGCATACAGGGGCGGAGTATGACACATCGGGGGTGAACACAATTGATGGGGATGGATGTTTGGAAATTGCAAGCCCATGAGCCCATAGATGGTAACAGTGGGACTGAGATCCCCACCCATGGGCAGTCACCACTGAACCTTCACAGACCCGAGGGTGGCTGTGCTGGGGGCTGCGTAGGAGGGGCAGGCTCACCCATGAGTCACGCCACTCTCGCCTCGAGCTGGTGTAGGGGATCAGCGACTAAACGCTGGATCTCCCTACGCACCACAACCCGGACCCTTTGGAGGGTGACAGGTGGCCCTTCTCCACCCACGCTTGCAGGGGGGAGACGAGCCCCATCCCCTGAAGCGCTTCCACCTGAAGGTGGCACAGGACCAATGGAGGAGGAGGAGGGTAGCCCAGGCTGGGCACTATACCTGCTTGTGCCAGGTGCAATCGCCAACTGAGGAGGGACAGGTGGGTCCGCTGAGACCGGCCTTCCCATACGTTCTGTGATTAGGTGTGTTTAATTACAACATAGACAACATCATTCCAAATTAGTTGAAACAGCATGCAGTAATATTCCCATCAACCCAACACACCAGGGTTACATCAGTTGAACAGCAAGCATAACACATGTATATATTGAATGACAGTGGACATTACAACAGCATGCAGGGATGATTGGTGGCAACAGGCCACCAAGATTGTGGTGTTGGAACAGGGCACATGCATCAAAGAAAATGCAGATTTTTATAGAACAATAGGACATATGTCCCAACAAATGTTTTGAGATTAGACATACCCATTGAGGTGTGGAATTGCATTGTTTATGCACATGGAGTAGGGTGTAAAAAGAAACCTCCATTAACATCTTATTAGTATTTTTACTCTACACTACATTCCTATTGATTGCAGGTGTATATCCCCTACATGTATTATTACACTAGGCAACATGCATTAGATTGTGTAATGGGTTTGGCTGGTTCATTATATACCTGACCTATATCTCACATACTAACTGTCCAAGATGCAGATGTTACTGCAACATATTTATATTTTATTTTTATATTTATGTATCTACATATCTGGATGTGTTCATGTGACTTTTTCATTTAAATTTCTACAGAACCCTACATTTCATGTAGCACACTCACATTTCTGGGGAACACCTTGACAAGCTACTCGTGTGCCAGATTTACATATGCATGACAGCCACTTACCGACTGTTGAGGACTGTTATATGCTTCACAGCTACTGGCACTTCCTTCATCCACTTTATATGGGACTGCACAACTGTGGGTTGACAGCACTTTATACAACAGTACTATTTATTTAATGCAAGGGTACAACAACATTTCAAAGTAAGTGACATAGACATACTCCAAGTATTATACCTTTATTAATCACATTAAACACTCTTTTCTACAGGCTCTCTCCTTTATTTGATATTACAGTGCATACGGAAGACCTATTCAGGACATATTATACCTTTATTGATAGGTTACAACACTCTTTTTCAGGCTCGCTCACTTATTTTATATGACAGTACATGCAGAGATAGTATTCCAGACTTATTTCACCTTTATTAATGGATTACTACACTCTATTTCTGGCTCTCTGACCTATGTAATATAACAGTACATGCAGAGAATTTATTCAGGGCATTTTATAGCTGTATTATTGTGCTACAACACTTGTTTCATGCTCTCTCACATATATTATACAACAATACATGCAGAATAATTACTAACCTGCCAGGTGGCGCAGTCTTAGCAGCCTATCTGCATAGGCTTGCTGATTCGCAGCACAGACACCTGCAGCTGTGAAGTAAATGAAGGGATATTGAGACATACCTATCCATTATTTAGACTATATTAGCATGTCTTACATACTGCATTCCATGGCTACCTACTCAGTAGTGGGGCATCTTGCATATGACGGTCCTCCTGGATCCATTGGTTCAGTTGATCCTGCTTCCATCTCTTCAGGTCTGCATGGTGGTGACAGACCTGCTCACCAGTCCGAGGGATGCCTGTGGCACTGGTGAATGCATGAGCCAACCGGTTCCAAGCCTCTGCCTTATACTCCATCCCTTGGAACTGGCCCTGCAGGAGTCGAGACTCATGACGATGGACTAGGAGCCAAACCACATATTTTGACTCCTCGATGCCCCAGCGTTGCGCTCGAAAGCGAGTACCTTCTTCAGCACCAGACATTCTAACTGCAGATGGGAGCTACAATCAGTCATGGCGAGTATTCCCGCCTATGGAGCTTAAATATGCCGCATTTCCCACACTTTTTTGCGATTGGCCGTTTTTGAAAATTCTTGGCTGACTGCAGACCTGCTTAGCAATGGTTAATCTACCATTTATAAGTATATGTATGTTAACAGTGGTTGTTTATCCTAAGCTGTCATGGCTTAGTGGTTCAGTGCTTTGATTATGGTGCACAGTGTCCTGGGTTAGAAACTTGTCATTGCATTTTATTTTACTACTGTCCAGACAGGCTATGGGGTGTGGCTGTGTTTAGGCATCTTTGCTCAACGTAGCTCCACGTTGCCCAACATTGCCCGACGTTGCTCCACGTTGCCCTATGGTGCGCTGGTTAGGGCGGTGCGCAGCTCCATGCAAACTTATTGCGCTGGGTAAAGCGCTGCTTAGCTGTGGGCAACTATATTGCACTGGGTAAAGTGCTGCTTAGCTGTTGGCAACTAGATCGCGCTGGGTAAAGCGCTGCTTAGCTATGGGCATTTTTATGTCAGGATCATTCTTACATTTCTATATATACATTTTGTTCATTGATACATAGGCCATTTCAATGCTTTTTAGTAATATTCTAGTCATATATATGTCAGGAATTATTTCATATGCTAATTTAAAACATAAACTTGAGAGGGGAGTGGTGGGACTGGAACCGTAAATGCCTCCTCTTTGTGCAAAGGCTCTACAGCTATGCTATTGCTATTTGGATTGATTTGCATAAACATTTGTTATTATGCTTTTCAATGTTGACATTGCTAACTCTAGCTAAGCTATGGGCACACCCGTGCAAACACGCGCAAATATGGGCAGCTATATCGGGAATTAGAAAAAAAAATTATACTTTACATTTTATAACTCTACTGGGGGTTTACAGTGTGAGGGAGTGTAGTGTTGGGTATGTTGACATTTGAGCGGACTCGCTCATGTGTGTTGACATTTCACAATTCAGACACTTACAGGGACGTGGACCTTAGGACTGCTCGGCAGTCAGACACGCCACCTGCCTTCCTGCATGGTCCGTGTTAGACTTGGAGTGGAGTCAGCGTGCCCTCATGAATATGCATGGCACGCTGACGTCAGACCGTTCAACTACAGTTTCCGAGTAAGACTTATTTAGTCTTACACGGAGGTTTTGTAAATCCGGGGGAATGTCTTCAATCATATTGGCATCATACATTAAGCCAAAGGGAAATTTAAAAACTCTCAAGTTTTGTGGTATAACTTTTAAATTGCTACATTGTTTCAAATACACAATTTCCATTTGCCAACTTTTGTATTTAAAAAGTCTCTTTTCAAAGAAAAAAATCATGTCCTTAAGTGAACCAAAGTCTTGAACATTTCCTGCTACATAATTTGTGTGACCAGAATCAGTCATATCTTGCAAGTCAAATGCTTTAGAAACTAAAGTACCAAATTTTCCACAAACATCATGCTGAACACTTCTATGGCTAGAAGCCATATTACAGCCCTCAGCCCTTTGTGTGGATGAAAAATTGTATAATGAAATGGATGAAGGTAGTTCACAGGATTTTCAGCAACTAAGATGCTCAGCAGAAAGGATAGCAAACATAAATCAGGAAATACACATGCAGTCATGCAGTACAAATTCAAAAGGGACATCTCAACCGGGGGAGGAACAGATATTAATTGTTAGAACTGAACGTATTATACATATTTTTCAAGGCTTTAAGATTTATAATCACACAGACAGGGCTATCACTAAAGATTTTTTTTTCACTTTTTTCTAAAGGGTTTAAATTTGTTCCCTCCAAAATATCGGCTGTTGCTGACTGTTTGTTAGATGTTCAGATGTACACTAGGAAGCTCAATTTCCATCTCTTTTTTTCCCAAAATCAAGTGGGGCCTACAAATGTGGCAAGTGCACCAAAAATATTCTGACGAAAAGTAGTGTGTTCAATCCACATTCCATCCCCTCATTGATGTTTCTGAGACGGCAGTGAAGGAAGACATGTATGAATCATGGGCTCAGAATAGGAAGCTTTATGCCAACTTAAGTTCTGATGAAAGAGTTCTCATGAATCAACTGAGGGGAGCAAGGGACTGCGTATCATGACCCCTGACAAGGGAGGTGGTATAGTAATATTCAACTCAGAGGATTATTCCAACATTATGCAGAATATTTTATTTAATGAAGAGAATTATGCACAGGTTTCTTAGAACCAAATAAATATTGCATATCGATGTATTGACAGTTATTTAAACGAATAGGTCCTGGACAAATGTACTACTAATGACAGCCTTCATTTTCTTACTAATTCCTATCCTATGGTGCCAGTCATATTCGGCATCCCAAAAATATACAAAAGTATCATAGAACCACCTTTTAGACCCATTGTTGTAGCCAGTGGCTCCAAAATACATAATCTGACACTGTTTGAAGATAAAATGACTAAGCATGTAGTGGAGAGGGCAGTACATCTAGTTAAGGATTCCTGGGGTTTTCTAGGACAGCTTCAACAAAATATATGGGTAACTGATTTGGTATTTTTAACCACTGATGTGAAAGATCTTTTTTCCTGTATTTCTAAGCAAGAAGGACTAGAATTATTTGAAGAGACACTCTTTACATGCTCCACCTTGAATCACAATAAAATAAACCTGGTGTGTGAAATGATGGCACTTATCTTAGAGAATATTTTTTTATTCTTTGAGGGCCAATATTTCCAACAAACAAGAGGAGTTGCCATGGGGCCTGCCTGCGCCCCTATATATGCAAATATAGTACTATTAGGCTGGGAATTAAGATATGTATTGCCCGACTGAAAAAACTCCAGCTCTATTCAGTCGCATACCGCCTACTCAGAGGTGATCTGTGCCTGACGTACAAGGCCATGTCCAATCCTGAATTAATGGACATGCTCCACCTCAGAAAATTCAAATCCATCAGAGCCACGAGAACAAGTGACTTAAACCTCAACACAGAAATAAATAGAACGTGCTGGAGGGGCAGATTCATAACCCAGAGGCTCCCTACACTCTGGAACAGAATCCCAGTCCATGTTAGGCAGAGCCCCTCAATGACTCTATTCAAGAGAAATCTCGACGAGTGGATGGGAGATCGTAGGTTTACCCCGGGGGTCATCTCTGTGTCACTACTAGACAGAGGCATAGTAAACTAAACCCTAAAAGGGCGTAGTATTCTCATCCTAAGGGGTGGTGTAAGCCACATACACTCTGGCTAGGCTTATAAATGCCCTAGGGCAGATAGCCTAGTATGAACCTATGAACCTATGAACAAGGAATTTTGGAACAACATCCAGTTATATTGCAGGTTTTTGGATAACATCTTTATTTTGTGGAAGGGAAACGTGGAGGATATCCTTAGCTTTATTAACCACCTGGAGAAAACTACCTCATTTTTGGAATTTACTTATAATTACAACACTAGAGGTATACATTACTTGGACATGGCAATTTCCCATATACCTACAGGTTTCAAATCTAACATATTTCATAAGAGTAATTTTTGTAATTCTTACCTTCATTATACGAGCAACCATCCACTTTCATAGAAAAAGAGCTTAAGTCAAAGGACAGGCTATAAGAATTGCACACATGACTTCAGAATTGAGTGATGTGAGGCAGGAATTTTTCACATTAAGCGATCTGTTTTTAGAAAGGGGATACCCCAAACAGATGGTGGAACAAATTACTGAGGAGGTTTACACAGGATGGGGAAAAATATAAGCCCCTGTTAGGAAACCACCATTAACTAATATAGCCCCCACAGATTCTGGTGAAACAAAGATTTATGAACATGCATGTGTAGTGCAATACAGTCCTATACAGTGGCGGCTCATGATATCAGACTGCAAGTCTGCAGCCCCCCCCCCCCCCAAGCTGTGCACCACAATGGTAGCATTCTAAATTGCATGCATGCATGCTTAGAAAGTTGAATCCGCACTGCTGTCTTACCAGTCCGGATTCAGGAAGAAGGCACCAGACAGCAGATGCCCCGGAAGTCTATGCGGTTAGCACAGCATAGACTGGAAGGGGATTGAACTGCAAGATCTGCAGTCTAGTACTCCAAACAGGGAGGAAGAAACAAGAGCAAGGAAACCAGAAATTTGCATTCCGGCGCGAACTGCACTGCCGAGATATTTCCATACTGCTGGAAGGAGTGTGTTACTGCTGAGATTGCTGCTGGCTGGATCATTTTATTTCAGAGGTACAGAGTGTGTTACTGCCGAAAGGATCATTTTGGATGTACGGAGTGTGTTACTGCCGTGATTGCTGCTGGCTGGATCATTTTATTTCTGTGCTGCTGGCTGGATCATTTTATTTTGTGTGTGTGTGTGAGTGTGTGTGTGTGTGTGTGTGTGTGTGTGTGTGTGTGTGTGTGTGTGTGTGTGTGTGTGTGTGTGTGTGTGTGTGTGTGTGTGTGCGTGTGTGTGTAATGCCCCAGTTGATTTATACTGGTGGCTAGAGAGAACTCAGGAGATTACACAGCTATATTTTATATACTACAACATTTTTGCACCACTGATTTATTTACCAAAGGAACACTGACTTCATCCAGTTTTCTTTATACAAGCATCTTGCTCCATTAAATTTGCTTGGTAGCCAACATTCAGTTATATATACTCCTAACCTATATCCTCCTAACCTTAGAACTGATGTAGCTAACAGCTATACTCTCTGATAAAGAAAATCCCAAGCATATTATCACTTTATTTTATACTTGTTTAACTGGTGACATAGAACCAAGCCATAGTTCTAATGACTTACCTCTGAGATGCAAAGGGTGTTCAAGTTGGTAGTGTCTGTAACAAGTATTTACAGCTTGAGTACTGGATTCAAGTACAGTATACTGATGGCATAATCATTTCTAAACAGAAAGATTCTGCTCTTACTAATGACCAGGTCACTTTATCAATTTTTCCATAGTCACCCAATAGTACATAATATGGTATAGGAGGATACTTGCTGGTGGTGGTTAGAGAATACCTGAGGCTTAAACCCTGTACCTTGGGTGCAGGTAACAAGAGCCTGAATTCCCTCCCCACCACCATTTGTGAAAATTTTGCAGATTTTTGCTTCATATTTTGTTCTGTTCTGTTACTCATAAAAATCTGTAGTTTCGGAATTTTTAATTCCTTAAAGAGTTGATGGTGCAGTGGTGCAGTGGTAGCATTGTTGCCTCACAGCTAGAGGTTCTTTGGTTTGATTTTTGGCTGGGGTGCCTTCTGTATGGAGTCTGCATGTTCTCCCTGTGTTTGTGTGGGATTGCTCTGGTGTCCTCCCATGTTACAAAGACGTGTCTGCAGTATTTCTCCCTGGGCCTCTGCTGAAAACTGGCTTTTGTTCCAAGTCAAACTTTACTGGTTAACAAATGTTAAATAAATAAAATTGACAGGCATTTGAATTTCAGACTTCATATTCTTCAGAAAGTACATGGTAATTCAAAACATTTTAGTCAAGCAATTTTCTAAGTTTATAAGATGAATATTTGAAATTTGTCCCTATTTTTGGGACTGTATTCCTCCATTATTGGCTTTGTCCAGGTTTTTTATGCTAAGTTTGAGAGCTATGGTGAGAATTGAATTCAGTGAATATGTTTGAGGGCTGTATTCCCCCACTACTGGCTTTGTCCAGGTGTTTTGTGCTAAGAGGTTGGCAGCTATGGTAAGAACTGAAGTCACTAAATGGTAGCCATTTAAGTTTCAGTCTTACTCTCTTTCACAAAGCAGCTAATGTGGCATAGTGGTGTGTAACTCTGACTGTTTTACACAGGGTTCTGGGTTCAAGACTTGGCAGCGAAATGTATGGTGGCAGCACAGCATTTTATTCTAGCAACTTTCCAAGATTATACAAGCAATGTTTAAATGTGTCCCTGTTTTTTGGTCTTTTGTTCCCCCCCCCCCCAATAAATTATGTCTTTTTTCAGATTTCTTGTGCTGCAAAGTTGAGAGATACAGCTGAGGGTCGAGTAGATTTTACAAGGAGCTGAGAGCGGCAGAGGAAGAGAAGTTTAGTGCTGCTTATGTTAAGTCCGCTTATATTGTTAATAGCACAACAGGTAGTGTACTTGCTTTAGATACAGAAGGCTGTGGGCTCTACTCTCACAGGGGTGGATACTGCTGCCCTGAGAATGTCCTCTTTGGCGAAGATACCTAGTAACTATGAACCTGTTATCAGTTTGCCATCCATTCCCTATTGCAATATTACTAGCTTATCATTTTTTTAATGTAACATGGGTAATGTATTCCTCAAAGGCAACAGGCACTTTATTTGTAGATGAAAAATTGAAATATAAAGTTGTTTGCTAGCAGCAAACTCTTCATTAGTTACAGATCTCTTTAATGTGGAATTATTTAGATGACTTTTACTTCTGCAGAGATTGCGCATGTATACTGATACTGTTGGATTGTAGAAGTTTGAGTAGACATTTATGATGGAAATGTTCTCATTTGGCAGTTTTGTCATTATTGGTGCATGCATTTTGTTTCATTGTTTACTGGAAAAATATTCAAAACAATAAATTTAAAACACCCTCTAACAACTGTACTGTATTATACAAGGAATATAATTTAATACAATCAGGAAGGTGTATCACACAACACATGTATGTTTTGTGTGCAAGGGGCCTATCATTTGAAAACAGCCCATATTTAATCTTTATCTACCACTAGCCAAATGTACTTTCTTCGAATGTGGATTTCAATGCTGTTTCAATGAATGTGAGTTTCAACGGCAGAGAAGTTTTAATGCTAAGTCTATTTTCATTGTGAGACTGCATTGCTTTTTTTAGCAGATGTCTTAGTGTTTATGTTGTAAAATGCAAAATAAAACTTTCAAATGAAATCCAAATTATTGTAGAAGTAAAGCAGTATGCACATTAGTGTATATGGTAAATGGGACGAAATAGCCAAGTAATGGGACATTGGAATGGCTGCAGGGGGGAGGCTCCATTTGACCATGATTTTGTGAGGGGGAAGGGTGGCAAACTCAGACAGCCCCAGCTGAACTATACCACTCAAATGTCCAGATTTTCACAGAATTAATAGATTTTTGCTTCTTATTTTTGGTTTGTTCCTCATAAAATTTGTGGTTTTCTGGCAGATCCTTTAGGAATTAAGTCACTAAATAATGACAGACATTGAGTTTCAGACTTCATAACCTTCAGAAAAATACATGCTAAAGCAAGATTTGTTATTCTATCAACTAAGTTTATACAAGAGCAATTTTTAGTACTGTTTGTATGTTCCCCCAATATATTTGGCCTTGTCCAGATTTCGTGCATTAACAAGTTGAGAGGTACATGCAAATAAATTGCTTTAATTAGGCATATCCAAACCTCTCAACTGTCCCCAATTTTGGCTCAAAATGTTGCTCTCCCTCTAATAATCCCTCCGCAAAATGGAAATTTTGGAAGAAAACGTGGAGGGTTTACAATTAATAAATAACTAATAATCAGAGTTTATACATTACTTTTATTTCAGAAATGCATGTAGATTAGTTTATTTTGTCAGCTGCTTGAGTTAGCAGTACTAATATTAAAAAAGTTTCCCTTCTTTAACAGGTTCCCAGCTGTATTGTGTGGCTATTTTATATTTTTGCATCACATTTTTGGTCCATTTTTTATAAAATTGTGGTTTTCTGGCAAATTAGTGGTAAATCATTAAAGATTGAAGTTAGAAATTAATGACAGACATTTGAGTTTCAGATTTCATACCCTTCAGAAAATTCATACTAATGCAAGACCTACTATTCTATTATCTTTCTAAGTTTATAAGAGCAATATTTAAATATTGTCCATATTTTTGGGCCTTTGTCCCACTTCTATGTATGGCTTTGCCCAGATTTCTTGCTTTGAGGTTGAGAGGTATGACAAATGTGTCAGGGGCATCACAGTCAGCCAGAGACATTTCAAATTGTGACATACCTGTTCCACCCCATTTCCCCATGTGGTGACTCTGGATGTGTCCAAGAAAGGCAAGGAGTAATTATGCAGTGTGCGTGTGCAGAGTATCCCCCCATCCAAGGTAGACATAAGTACTAGAGTGGCTTTTCATCTGTCCTTGATTTTGCAAAATGTTCTGGTTTTCTGTCATATTTTTATACTGTTGATTTATGCTTCTTATTTTTCAGAAAATCCATGCTGTCGCAGTGCCCTGTTGCTCTGTGTTTAAGTAGCAATGCTTTAATGACCATCAGGTAAGCTTGTCTGAGATTGTAAGATGCAAGTAAACTTTAATAAGCATACTGTTAAAGAATTATCAACACAGAAAGCCTTTTTGTTGTTGCCATGCAGAGAATACTTACATAACTAGATAACGTATAAGCCTTGGGTATTGAAATGGATAGGACAGTATTTGTAATAAAGGACAGGATTACAGTATTTTAAGAAGGGTGTCACAGTCCACAAGCGCAAATAAATCCAGTCCTTTGGATGCGAAAACAACAATTTATTGAATAATCCACAAGGTGCAACAAGAAAAACAATAGAACACTCTCACAACGTTTTCGTCGTCTACTTTATCAATATACAAACAATTAAAATGTAGAACTTCTTATATATCCCACAGTTTCCCTCCAAAAAAACTATCTGTGGGATATATAAGAAGTTCTACATTTTAATTGTTTATATATTGATAAAGTAGATGACGAAAATGTTGTGAGAGCGTTCTATTGTTTTTCTTGTTGCACCTTGTGGATTATTCAATAAATCGTTGTTTTCGCATCCAAAGGACTGGATTTATTTGCTATTCTGGACTGTGACACGCTTTTTTAGTTTTGGTTTACTTTGGCGCCACTTGCTCCACTTTACATTTTTTCTAGTATTTTAAGAAGCTCATTACATTTGTTGGAGACTTGCAGTCATCTTTGCAGGCTTTACCCGTAAACTAAACAGAATGTCAATCTATCATGCGTGGTCCATAACCTGTGCAGTAATCCTTTAAGCAATTTATCTTGAGCTTGTTTCTTGTTTGCTGTTTATTTTTTACTTTGATAATGTTTTCCCCATGAAACAGGTAGATAGTTGTTGTCAGGCAGCAGGTCTTTTTTGGATAAGAAACATTTTTACAAGTGGGGGTATCACAGACATTGCTACTTTCCACATGTTACTTGATACTTTTATAAAGCTGAATATAAATTATAATTAGAACTGCAGTGCAAGGAGAAGTGGTTTGAGTTGAGTGCTGCTTGTTTTTCTTATACTTGATTTTGACTGGCATTCCAATAATGTATTTAAAAAGTAATTTATTTTTTCATGCCTCACAACCTTTTTGTTTCCATCTAGATATTAAGTAAGCTGTCATGCAGCCAATGCATTGAAATATTTTTTTCTTCTATGCTTCATTTTGTCTTGATTGGACTCTTATGACAGTTTGGCACCCAGGGCAGCGTATTTAATTAAAGTTCCAGTTTTTCTGGTTTTGAGCATAGCTCCACCCCTTTCTAGTTGGCTGCACCCCTTCCCATTGGCCCCACTCATTCAGCTGTCTCCTGCAGCCCCCCCTTTGATTTGAAGTCACCAGCCACCACTGGTCCTATATCATATGAAATGAAAAACACATTAAAAAAGAACTGGAGTATATTTAGGGTAAATTATGTGTTAACTGCAGTGGGAGATAAACCAGTTTTTATCAGCAAGGTGGGCATGAATATTAAACATCTTATGGAAAACAAGTTGAATTTACCGATAGAAGGTGGTTGTGGTACAACACCTTGTGGGAGGTGCTCCCAATGTGCTAATATTTTCAAACACCTCAAACCCACCTAGCTAATAAGATGGCATCTAAGGTTATATTCAAGAAAGGAAATTGTTTTACCACCAGAGTGGTGTACCTTGCCCTATGTGATACATGCAACGGATTCTATGTTGGGAAAACAGAGAGGGCATTGAAAAGCAGAATCTATGAGCATGTATATGATGTTAAAAACAAGACGGATACAAGTGCATTACATAGGCATTCCCTTACTTGTTCTAATTTTAAAGGTTTTAAATTTGTTATTTTGGATACTGTGGACATAGATTTGGGGGGGGGGGTGACTGGAAGAATTTATTAAGTAAAAAAAAGAGCTCATTTTCCACAAGGTATAAATGATTCTTTGACAATACTTTCAGGCCTGAAAGAAAAATCTATGAAACTTTAAGTATTTTAACATTTTTACATGCATTACTGTGCCTGCATTTTTAAATATATGCTGAAGCTATTTAATATATGACAGTGTTTTATTTGTAAAAAGCTAAGTTGGCTTGAATATTAACATCCTGTTTATTTAATATTGCTCATGTGAGCATTTTACATGTGACTTTTTTGACAATACCATTGGCTCAATTTTATCTATTATGTAACATGTGCTGGTATAAAAATGGTTCTTGAATCAGTGTGCTTTATTCTGATGAAATCTTCTATGTGAAAAATGAAACCGCTTAATCTTGGTGTGTTTTTACTGCAATAAGCGAAGTTCATATACAGGCTTGTTTGGTGCGTTTGGTCCCTGGTATTCTGTTATTCACACTGCACCAGATATTTGGATTTTATAATTCTCAAACAAACTAATATGGTATGTGACAGATGTATTTACATAATGTCATTGGAGGCAAAGCTTGCACATTTTAGTACTCCTAACATCAATAAGGTTGTTAGTAGTACACACACTGCACCCATCACACACAATTCAAAGCAGACATATAGACACACATATACTGAGGCACTTAAATGTAACCTTCCTAAACCCCAAAGACCTCCTTGATGAAGTACACATAACAAATACCTTCAGCAGCCCCAAATGCACTCTTTCAAAACAACACCCACATCAACACATACAGCCACATTTCATGGAACCTCTACTTCTAAGCCTATAAGGCAAACCACCACATAATCCAACATTCTGGTCATTGGATACTCCATTGTGAGACACACTGATGTCCCACTCACCAGGCTGATTAAGGAGAAAGTTACAGTCAGCTGCTTATTAGGGGCTAGGATCCACCATATTACGCACACACTCAGATCATTGGACCACAAGCACCAATATGACTCAGTCATAGTCCATGTGAGTGTAAATGACCTGACTTGTACCTCCCTAGACTATATGAAGAGAGACATCATGGAGCTCTCAGAATATGCATCCCAGGATGGTATGAGCCTAGCACTGAGCAACATTTTACCTTCTCCAAGGATGATGCTACAATATGAACAAAAGATGACTGACTTTAATAATTGGCTTAACCTCTGGGGTCATTCTAAGGGGGTGCAGTATTTTCAGCATGGAAGGAGATGGCTAACAGACCATGCTGCTTTGCCAGGGATGGTCTGCAGCTCTCCCTTCTAGGCTTTTGAATATTAGCTAAAACATTGTTTTCCCCATAGTGCCTTTTTTATGCAATGGCAAACTGAAAGTACTTCTGACATACCAAATAAAAAAACAAGAAAATCTAAAGGTATTATTGCTGAATGCTACGAGTCTAAACAAAAAAAAATCCACTCCCTAGAAGCACTCTTCACCTTAGAGAATGCTGATGTCTGTGCAGTCACTAAGACATGGTTTAAAGCTGCGGAGAGCACACACTAACAGTGCAAGGTTATAATGCATTCCACACATTTAGACCAGCTATTACACAGACAGGGAATAAAGGTGTAGGTGTCTCAATTTACATGAAAAATAAGTATACCTCAAGGCTGGTGAAACAGGACAATGCACTTGAGCTACTCCAACTTCAAATCACCATAGGTAAAATCCAATACCACTTCCTTGCAAATTATAGGTCCCCTTCTATGACCTAGGAAACCCACACCATGTAATTAAACTTATTGGAAACACTCACCATACAACCTGATACCATATTCATGGGCAAGCTTAATTACCCCACTATTAACTGGGAATCCTATACAACACCAAATGTACAGGCACAGAGATTCCTGGATTTTGTAAGCACAAACTCTCTGGACCAGATTGTCAATACACCAACCAGGGGTGCAACTATACTGGATCTGGTCCTCACTAATACGGGACAGTGCTGCACACCCTCTAGTGTACTGTCTTCCCTGGTAAGGTCAGACCACAAAATGGTCTCCTTTGAGGTAAAAATAAAACCTGGACCACCAGCTAACCCTGGAGTATTCAGGAACTACTCTAAGGCTAACTTCCTGCTATTAAGTGATAAACTGGCAAAATTTCAAGCCCCCATAAACTCTGAGAACACTGCTGCCAATGCAGAACTGTTCACAGAAACCCTGTACAAGCATGTTAATAGCTGCATAGAGGCAGCTGTACCCACCAGGAAGAAGTAAAGAACTAACTCAAAAAATAAGCCACCCTGGTGGAATCACAAAATCAGTAGGCTGTTTAACAGAAGGAAGAAAATCATGGAAAACATTATGGGCTGCAGCACCCAGCAGGATAAAAGCACTCTCATCAAACTAAACAAACAAATCAGAGGACAAATAAAGTCTACCAAATCCATATTTGAGCTACATTTGGCCTCCCAGGCCAAGGCCAACCATAAGGCATTCTTTAGCTATGTCTGCAACCTCAAAGGCAATAGAAAATTGTGTGCAGAGCTCATTGTAAATGGAGCCACCTATACTGAGCCAAATGATATAGCAAACCTACTGGCAGACAAATTCAGCTCCAACTTTACCTCTCTCTCCCCCTCAACCTTCCCTCAGGAAATACCATCAAATATATCTCCACCTACTATCACTAGGGAACAGGTCCTTAATGCTGTTTCTAAGACCAAGAACACTAAATTAATGGGCCCAGGCAATATCCCAGGATGCCTTCTAAATAGCGTAAAACATGACATATTAGGCCCTCTAGAATTGCTATTTAACTGTAGCCTCCAAACAGGCTTTGTGCCTCATGAATGGAGAACAGCAACAGTCATCCCTCTGCAGAAAGGTGGGTGATCTACAGACCTATAAGTCTCCCTAGTCTTACATGCAAAGCCATGGAAATAATTATCATGGAAATGATCAATAATGATAAAGTAAACCTCCAGACACTGGACCCAACCCAGTTTGGTTTTATCAAGGGCAAGTCATGCCTACTCCACCTGGTGGACTTCTTTGAGAAGGTCACCAAAGCAATGGATGAGGACAAAATGGTTCACACTGCCTACCTTGACCTGGCCAAGGTATATGACATAATACTCCACTTGGGCATTGTTGACAAAGTCAGGTACAAACCCATATGTCATCCAGTGGATAGCCAACTGGCTCACAGACGGGACTCAGGAAGTTAGAATTGGGGAGTCCACCTCTACAAAGAGGCCAGTAACAAGGGGAGTCCCTCAGGGATTTGTTCTTGGACTCCTCCTTTTTGGTATTTACTTCTCTGAAGTCAAGGCCAATATAAGTGGTCTCCAGCTGACTAAATTTGCAGATGATGGCAAATTAGGATCTGTCACTGAATCCCGTACAGACACAAATCTTCTCCAGGAAGGGTTGACATATACAAACAACTAGTGTCATAGCCATAGACTAAAACCAAATTCCAAGAAATGCATAACAGTATCCTTTGGGAAGTCATCCACCACTGGTAACTATCATATTGACAACACATCCCTTAAAGTTGACTTCCAAGATGCCTGAACATTGAGTAACAGCTTAACTCTAGCTCTCCCAGTGTGAAAACAGAAACTCCACAGAGAAGACCTGTAGACTTTTGCATTTATGAGTAAATTTCCATAACTGGCTAGTAAATGTACTGTCTGGATGCCAGGAAAAAAAAATACAGAGCATACGGAAAAAAGTCAGAGGAAGAAACACTGACTGTGGAAAGTTCTGCAGCTGTTCAGCAAAAAGAAATGCAACTTCCAGACATGAATTCTAGTAACCTACAAAAAGAAATAAGACAACTGCATACAGACCTTGTTAAAATAAATGAAACACTGACGGAATATACCAACGCAAACAACAAAAGGTTGGAAAAAATGGAAGGAGCTTTAAACAGATATTCAGAAGAGGTGATTAAGCTGCAAAAATCAGAGGCTGAAATGAAGAAAAAGCTGACTGAATAGGAGACTCCTCAGGAAGACACATTTCAAAAAACAATAGAATTAGAGGACAAAGCACATAGGGGAAAACCTGAGATCTTCAGCTATACCAGAGAAGCTGGAAGGAGCAGACTGCATTAATTTTATGAAAGCACATATAAGCAACTGGACTAATATTCCACAGCAGGAGTTCTTAGTTGAAAGGGCACATTGAGTGTATGCTCCAAACCTGGGTATGAGAAAGCAACCTAGACCTTTAATAATAAAGAAGTAGGGGATTCAAAGATGGCCGCCATTCTATAAGCACTGCAGTACTTCAGCTCTCCAAAGACCAGAAACAAAAATCAACTCTGCGGATGTACATTTGGAGTTAATCAACTAATTGACAGCAATTAATAAACTACTAGAAGTCAGCGATCTTATCGAGGAAAAAAAATTGAAAAAAAATACTTGGTGACAACAGGATTGGAACTGATTGCTTGGTTGATTCTGAACAGAGCACCAAACAAAAGACTGAACTACCTCATTACTGAAACCTTTAGTTGGTAATTATCTCTATCTGCAGCATTTCAAAATGTCAAAAGAAGATAAAAATATGGACACTACAACTACTAAAACTAAACTGTCAGCATTACAGTCTCCAGAGAAGGAATCCATATTTAAGAGACAGAAAACATTTAAACAGCAAGAGACTGCAAAAACAGGGGCATCAGCGAAATCTGATCAACAGGTTACGATGGAAGAAATTAAGTCTGCATTATTACCTATACAAGATGCCTTAAAAGACCTAACATCCCAAACACAAACATTTAGTGAGACATGTAATCGGATTCTAACAAGAATGGAGAAAGCAGAAACCAGAATAGCAGTAAATGAAGACAATATAGCATTGCTCACTAAAAGATCTGAATCACAAGAGGCTGATATACAAATGATGCAAAACAAAATTCTGGACCTGGAAGCAAGATCAAGACGCAACAACATAATCATCAGAGGGATCCCAGAATCAATCCAATATAATGATCTGACCACTTCTATCATACAAGTATTTGAAACATTACTTAAGGACGCTGTGGTTGTTCAGCAAATTGTCATCGAAAGAGCACATAGAGCTTACAGGGAGTCCCAAGCTTCAAATACACCAAGACCTGTGTATGTCAAAATATTAAACTTCCAGGATGTGAATAAAATACTTCTAACCATAAAAAAAGCTGGTGGATCTATAATGTGGCAAAGTTATAAAGTTTCTATAACACAGGATTTACCAACACAAATAAGACAGTCTAGACAAATGCTGGCTCCATACTGTAAGTTTCTAATTGACAAAAACATTAGATTCCAAATGAAATATCCTAACAGTTTAATTTTTACTCTTGATGGCATTAAATACACTGTAAATACAAAAAAGAAGCCAGACCCACCTTTTTGAAGCTTTTCAAGGCTGTACCACCGTCTGAAAATTGAACAGTCCATCCTGGCTTCTTCCTGCATTAGAGTGAATGGGAGACTTCATTTATGAGGATCCGAGGCTTCAAAATCCTTTGTGTGTTCTTCTTTCTTCAGCAGGCCTGGTAATTCTCCGTTTTATCTTTTAATCTCGTCTTCCTAGCTGAAACACGAAGATTCCACGAAGTTTTATGGCTTCAACGAGCGCTCCTGACCCACGAGGCAGCAGGAAACAAGGTAAAGGAAGCAGGGGGACCGTTTTGAGCGTGGTGCAGCTGAGAGGTCCGTTCACGAATTGGTTCCCCGTCATGAAGCGAAAATTCGAAAAATGAACTGCCTGGACTGCTGCAACTGCTGGGAAGCAAGAAGAGCTGCTGTAAATCGAAAACGAAGCTTTTTGGGACTCATTTGATGCTAAAATGACTGTAAAACAATCAATGAGGTAAAGTGTGTCATGTATAGATAAAAATGTATGGGTTGGCTGTTGCTGTATAAGAGTCTATGGCTTAGTGGTAAATCCAGGTAATGCAGTCTATTTTTTGTTATTTTTTTCTCTCTCTTTTTTTTTTTTTTTTTCCTTTGCATGCTTGTCTTTTAATTTACTGTGTTTTATTTAGTGAATAAATAAGTGAATAAATAAGTATCTTTTAACTTTGATCAGTTTAGGGGAAAAGGGGAAAAAAAATATATATATATATATATAGTATAATTAGAAACAGTAGTAGTAAAGGTGTATTATAGGTGATGTTGAACTGTAATGATCTATAAAAATTACATGCAATATTGTAGGAATGTTTTGAAGATAAATAGCTGACCTTAATAATGGCTTGTTTTAAACAAATGTATAACAACTGTATGTTTATGAGGTGAACTGTTAGTTAAAAGGTTTTGAAACAAGTAATTATAATGCTAATATATTATTGCTGAATTTAAAGTTTGTTAAAAGTGAATTATTTGACATGTCAGGTACAATTAGTTTACATGAATATTAGGGAAATGTTCAGAGCTGTAGTTACTTGAGTGCGGTGTTTAGTAGGGAATGTCTGGGTTAGGCTTTGTAGACGTAGATATAGTTGGTGTAGGTTTTTTGCATGCTATTTTATTGATAGTTAATAGAATTAGTAGATTAGCTACTTGGGGAATGTTATCCAATGTGAAAAACCTATGTTCATCCTGGTCCGGAGGAATAGTGGATAGGCACTGGGTAGGGATGGGATGGCTGTTTTGCTTCCAAAGAATTCACGTAATACCAACACTTGTCAATTTAAGGTGGAAAACGAAAAATAGATACCTTTATTCATCAATTCATAGTTTAGAATGTGGATAATAGATTCCTGGAACGTTAAAGGACTCCAGAACATGAAAAAGAAAGCTGTTTCTGCATCTGTTTTTAAATCAAAAGCAGGTTTTATTCTATTACAAGAAACACATTTGACTAATGACCAGTGGGAAACAATGAAGGACAAGAAATGGATTAGGAAGGTTGTAAAGGCGGAAGGGACTACGAATAGTGCTGGGGTGGCAATTATAATCAAGAATCAGTTTCAAGGAGAAATTTTGGAGGATAAAATAGATAAAGAAGGCAGATGGTGTTTGGTGGTTCTCAAATCTGAAAGTTTGGATAAGCCGATAGTACTTATATGTGTTTATGCCCCAAATGTGAACCAACATTATTATATAGTTTCAATTTACTCTATTCTACAGTCATATAACAACTGTTACATAGTGATGGGGGGGGATTGGAATGCATACCAAGATTCTAAAACTGATAAGTTGGGAGCTTTGACTGCTTTTAATAAGCAGGCAATGGTAGCGTTGAAAGAACTGAGAACAGATTTCAAACTGTATGACCCTTTTAAACACAAACACATACAAGCAAAGGCAGAAAACTTTACTTTCTATTCTAGCTGCCATAAAATGTGGTCAAGAATTGATTTTTTTTTAATTCCAGAAGTGTTCATTTCACTTGACCCTAGGGTTTCTAATCAAGCTAGACAGCTCTCAGACCATTCTAAAATAACTTTAACTTTAAAGACTGATATTTTGAATACTAAAAATCATGGTGGATATAATTGGTCCTTAAACCCATACCTATTAACCAAAGAAGATATAGTACAGGAAGTTAAGGAGATACTTAAACAATTAGTATACAATATACCCCGTAATGAACATCCATTAGATATAGAATGGGCTACAACTAAAACTTTGTTAAGATGATTATTTATTCAGAAAGCCACTTATTATAAAAAACTCCAAAAGAAAGAACAACTGGATCTGGAAACTAAAATACAATTATTGGACCAGGAGCTGATGAGTAACTACACTGAACAAACAGAAACTGAGTTGTTAAGATGTCAGAAAGAGCTGTTTCTTATGCACAACAGAAAATTGACACTGTATGAACAAAGAAGTTTAGTTAAATATGCAAATCACATTCAAACTCCCTCGAAAGCATTAGCCCGTATTATTAATCAGATGAAATCGACACGATTAATTACCGAAATAAATCATAACAATACGTTATATACTGATGTCAGATGTCATAATGATTTTTGAATCAATTTTTAATCAGATATATGGTGAGCAACAAACTCATGGGCATGATGAAGAGAGAAAAGAGTTCTTACAGAAAATTAATTTTCCCAAGATTGACAAGGATTCTCATGGAGAATTGACTGCATTGATTACAGTTGATGAAGTTCTAGAGGCAATTAAGAAATTAAAGCCACATAAAGCCCCAGGACCAGATGGTATGACATCTGAATTTTATAAATCTTTTAGTGGGATTCTGAGCACCGTACTTTCACAGACCTTTAATTATATCATTTTGAATGGCAGCAATGATCTTCATTTTAATGCCTCAAGAACAATTCTGATATTGAAAGAGAATAGTGATCCCAAAAATCCAGACAATTATAGGCCCATATCACTGTTGAATATTGATATGAAAATCATGACATCTATTCTAGCTAGTAGATTAAAAAAAATAAACTTGATAATATCAGAAGAACAGGCGGGTTTATAGATGGGAGACAGACTACAGACAATACATTAACTCTTCATACTTTAATATCTTATGCGAAGTATAAAAATATGAACATATATGCTTTAATAATCGATGCTCAAAAAGCATTCGATAGAGTTAATTTGGCATATTTATTTGAAACATTATCATATTTCAATATACCTCAGCTCTTTATTTCTATGTTAAGAAATTTATACAAGAATGCATACACTAGTTTATATATAAATCATGAATGCTCCAAAAGGATTCAAATTAAAAATGGAACTCGACAGGGATGCCCATTGTCTCCCATACTGTTTAATCTGTACTTGGAACCTTTATTTCTTCATATGAAACAAAATGTTTTTTATAATTCTCCTGTACTTCTTGGGATAAAGGTTAGGATGGCTGCTTTTGCAGATGATCTAAATATATACAGTACTACACCGGTGTCGGATACGGAAAAAATACTAACAGCAATACAAACCTTTGAGAAAATTGCTAATTACAAACTAAATTTTAAAAAAAACAAAATATTCCCTCTAAAGACACCTACACCTTTTTCAATGCTACCATTGATAGGACGAGTAAGGACAGAAGAAAGAATAAAATATTTGGGGATTGACTTCTCTACTGAAAATAGAGAATTTTTTATCAACAATATTAAGGCAACTGGAGACCGAATAACAATGGATTTGAAAAGGTGGAGTAAGTTGAAGCTACCGATGATGGCAAGAGCAGCGATAATAAAAATGAACGTTCTCCCCAGAATGCTATATATTTTTAGAGCAGCACAACTTAAAATCACGCAATCCTTTTTTAAGCAGTTTCAGATAGGATTGGGGAAATTTCTGTGGGAACCCAGAAAAACGAGAATATCCTATGAGAAACTGATGGCTCCTAAAACGAGGGGGGGGTTGGATTTACCGGATTTTGAGATGTATTATACAGTGATTCAGGCCAATAGGATTTTAAGGGTGTCTTACTTGGACAGTGAAAATAGAAAATGGATACCCAAATGGGTACTGCTAAATTATAAACAAATAAAAGGGAAGGGAATTAATGTTAAAGCTGTACCATTTTTGAATATAAGAACATTGAGTAAATATGAGTTAATGGAGCACATCAAGGTATGGGCAATGGCGACTCAAACTCTGTTTGCCTCCTTGAACCTTTTAAAATATATGATGATGTTTCAACCGTTTGATGGGAATCCTAATATGACTATTGGTAATCAACTGATAGACTTAAAGAAATATCCATTTATTAAGGAATTAACTGTAAGGGATTTATACCCCTTCTTAGGAGTAGTGGTACATGATATCTTAAAAGAGATGAATCTTCCCATTTCTTATTTAATTATAATGAGGCAGTTAAAAGATTTGGCCATAAATTATTTTACCAGTTCTGAAATTAAAAAAGAGGAACTAGTTATTTCATGTCATCTGTGGGAAGCATTGCAACAAGACAGAAAATATATATCCTCAGCGTATAAAATGGCAAAAGAGAGAAAATATAATAATTATATTCTGTTATCGAAATACTGGAGAGAGAAATTGCCATCCCTAGACGACAGTAAAATAGTAGAGGCGTTTAACTTAACATTAAAATCCGTATCACTTCAAAAACTGGTCTTTACTCAATTGAGGATATTTAACAATGCATATTATACCCATCTAACACTTCATAAATTTGATTCAAAAAAGTCACCTAAATGTCCACAGTGTGTAGATCAGACAGCAGACCTGTTACACATGTTCTGGAGTTGCAAGTGCATTTATAAATTATGGAATTCATTAAAGTTACAGCTACAAAAAATGGGTTACCAAAACTCAACACTCTCCTGGGAATTTCTGATTTTACATATTCCACTGGAGAATTTGGACAAAACAAAAAAGATTGTAATTATGAATATTAGTTTACTAATGAAATTATATATAGCCACAAATTGGTTGAACCCAGCACAGGTGTCGTGGCAAAATTTCAGGCTGTTAGCGATTAAGCATATATTAGTGCACAAATTGTTAATTAGAAATAATAAGAAAAGTATAAACAGCATAAAAATTTGGGAACAAATCTTTAATATTATTTTGGCGTAACGGTTCCTATCCACTTTCCGTTAGGACATTCTGTATGTGTATCAACACATTCTTGGATTAGATAGAAAATGTAGAAATAATACAAATTATTGGCTTGAGTTGGTTTATAATTGTCTATAGTAGATGCTTTTATGTTTAATTTTTTGTTATTTTATTTTCCTGTACTTGGTTAAAATGATATTTATTCTTAATGTATAATAGGGAAATTCAAAATGGAACTAAAACATTGGAAGCAGTATTGTACATAATGTAAATAGTGTGTGAAATGTATAATGGTTTTGTAAAACAATAAAAATGATTATTGAAAAAAAAAATAATAAAGAAGTAATCCTACAGGCAGAAAGAGTTGATTCTGACAAAACTGTGGCAGAAGGACAAAATATTAAAAGTAGGAGACAGCAGAGAGTTTGTGATTACTCACTGTACACCAGGCAGAAGAGGAGTTAATTCATTCCACTATTTAGGGGAATGCAAGATGCAGGTGTGAGATTCATACTGCTGTACCCAGCTGTCTTCAAGGCATTCTTTCTTGAAGGGACAAAATAATTTTTTGATGAAGTACATGCTAAGGAGGAAATATAAAAGTTTGTCCAAAAAAAGTGAGTTGTGAAACAGAAGGAGATTCTGCTTCTTGGTCTTCTAGTAATAAAGACCACAGAGAGACTGTACCTCTGTACCTATGAAACCTTTTCTACTATTTCAAAGGAAAATGTTGTAGAGAAGGAAGGGATCATAAGAGTTGACTAAAAGAATCACAAGTATATTGGAAATGAAGCAGAGACGGGATTTGGGAGATGGAAATGAACAGTAATGAAACCAGTAACTTAATGTGAGATTACAATGCAATAATTATATTTGTGAAATATGACAGAACAAGAAAATCTGGAAATATTGGACTTTTTCAGAATTTGTTGGACTTGTGGGGGTACTCTAAAGTATATACCCTACTTCATGTCATTAATCTTTGGAAAATGCTTTGGGGAGGAGAAGAGAGGGGAGAAAGTTAATTGTAAGTAAATAAAACATTTTTTCTTAATAGTACTATTTTAGTGGTGTTTGGTTTTCTTGGCATGCTATAATGTAAAGTTTTCTCAGTTATTTTTAAGTGTAATTGGGGATGTAAATAGGTACTACTGTTCTTTGTTTCCCGTTCTTTATCCATTCTCTTTCTTCTTGTTTGGTTTTAAAAAAATGTAAGCACTGCAATGTAAAGAAAAGCCTGGTTAAAAGAGCATGAAAAAAGAAACATTAATGTACTTTTTCTCATTCTTGCTTAGGGAAATAACTAGATTAAGGACCTTAGATTCATTTAGTAACAAGTTTTAAGAGAAAGCAATTAAATAAAAAAGAATATTGAATACTATGAGGCTTTTTTCTAGCAAATGAATGCATTCTTACTAGCAGTTCTGTAGCAGGCCCTCTTGTTTCCATGGAAACAATCTGATACAGAGAAATTGACTGTCTGCTTTCCATGTCTCCATGGAGGCAATCTGGTAATGAGAAATTGGCTGTCTGGTTCTCATGTCTCCATGGAAATAATCTGATAAAGAGAAATTGGTTACAGTCTGGTGGAGAGTGCTTGACTGGGGAAAAAGAAAGAGAAACTGGGTAGGATATAATGTTCTCTGAAAGCATTCAGTGTTTTTTCCACTTGGGAGAGCTATAAAGATAAGACAAAACTAGTTAGTACTTAGTAGAAGCGCAGGTATGTAGCATGCATCTTAGCATGGATAACTTTCTTTTAGGTTAACTCAAGTCTGTGAGTATGGCTCTCACTTTGGGACATTTATTCCTATTAGGAAGGCAAAACTTCAATATTTGAAGATCTATACAGTTTTGTGTGTTAGCAATAAATTAATAGGTTTTAGTGGGTATTGTTTTGTTTTTTGAGGGCATTCAATAACACAAAAAGTTTTGTAAGATGTGACATAGGCTCAAATGGATATGACAAGAAATAACTATATAAACGTTCACCCTGCCAAACAGTGTATGCATGTAACACAAAACCTGGAATTAGAAATTTAACAAAAAAGGTGTTATACATAAAAGGTGGGAATAATAACTTTTTAATACAATGATGTTTGCTGTAATGTCTTTAAATGTCAATGGTCTCACATATAAATACAAAAAATAAAGAACAGTGAACTATATTAAAAATGTAGAGTGCAAATAGTTATGTTACAGGAGACACACTTGAAAAGAACTGAACACGAATTTGATAAAAGTTTTCAGAATGGTTTTCAGGGGAATATCTGGAGCACAGGAAGAAGAGTACTTATTGCTATGTAAATTCAGATAGTGAGGATGTCTAGAAGCATCTACAACAGCAATTCCCAAATCTGTGGTCCAAGGGTCCCAGTGATTGTGGGAAACTAGAAAGCCCAGTAGGGTAGGGGTAGGAAGTGATCAGGACTACATACCACCTTTTCAAAAACAATATCCTATTCCTAGGGAAGCAGAAGAACATATGGAAAAATGTATTGCAGAATGGGAAAAAGAAGGGATTATACAAAAAGGCAACAGTCCTACAAATTCACCAATCTGGCCAGTTAAGAAAAAAGATGGTAGTTATCGTCTTGTTATTAATTTACGGAAGGTTAATCAATATACTACTCCTAGAGCACATTTGATTCCAGGAGTCCCAGAGTTGGCTGCACATATTAAGCCACAAAGTAAGTGGTTTACAGTAATAGATTTAGCAAATGGCTTTTTTGCAGTAATACTCAGGAAAAAGATTGGCCAAGATTTGCCTTTACATTTAAAAACCAGCAATATGTCATGACAAGGTTACCACAAGGGTTTCAAAATAGTCCAGTTATTTTTCATCAGACAGTAGGATCCATTCTACAACATTTAGAAACGGATGATTCAGTAATACATTACAATGATGATATTTTAATTCAGTCAGAAACAGTAGAGGAGCATGTACGGCTTCTTAAGATAGTTTTTCATACTCTACAGCAAGCAGGGTTTAAGGTTAAAAGCGAAAAAATTCAGTTTATTTCACAAGAAGTCAAGTTTCTAGGTACTATTATAAAATCTACAGGAAGGTCTCCTTGCCCTATACGTGTACAAGGCATTTTACAAATGGAAAGCCACTGACTATAGCAGATTTGCATAAATTCATGGGAATCATGAATTACAATAGGGAATTTATAGAAGATTATGCAGCCGTGGCTGCTCCCCTATACAAAATGTTACAAGTACAAAAGAACTCCACCTTTTTAGAGTGGGGATCTCATGATGAGGAGGCATTTTCACAAATAAAAGTAAAACTAGCACAAGCTACAGAATTAATAGCACCTACACCAAGGTTACCGTTTGTGCTACAAGCAGCAGCAGAAAAAAAACACTGTCTTTGGTACTACTACAGGAATGGCCACATGGTAGCGACAACAGAATGGAAAAAAACATTACGCCCAGTCACTTTCTTTAGCAGGAAGATGAACTGGGCTACCATCCATGTATACAACAATTATTAGCCATTTACTGGGGTATTAAACAAACTGAATATTTGACCGTATTTTCCAGCATTATAGTACAAACACCACATCAAGCAGTAAAAGCTCTGATAGACAATTTTGAAATGAATAAAATTACAGATGGTATTAGTCAGGCAGTCTTTGCAAAATGGATGGCACTTTTTGGAATGAAAACTATTACTGTACAGACAGGGGACAAATACTATTTGTCAAACCATATGGGATATGAAGGAAAACAACATAACTGTTTAGAAAAAATAATGTCACCTGATATGCAATTTTTAGTATCTGATTTTGATCACTTTAAGCCATCCATCTTTGTGGATGGAGCATGATATTGGGACCAAGGCAGATACTGGACAGGATTTGCCATAGTTCCAGAGAATCCATAACTGGGTTCTCCTGAACTAATCAAGTTACCAGGGCATATGTCAGCTCAAAGAGCTGAACTGGAGGCAGTTTTATATGTGTTAAAGTATTACAATCCTGTTAACATTTTTCCAGATAGTGCTTACGTAGTAAATTCTTTAAGACTGCATATGGAAACCTGGGTAAGGCGAAGGTTTGTGGATAGTGTAGGTAAACCATTACGGCATGCTGAAGTATTAAAAGATATATATAAAGTCATAACAATGTCAAAACAACAAGGACAGTATAGCATCTTAAAAGTAAAAGCACATCAAAAGCCAACCAGTGAAACTTACAGGTTAAATATGTTAGCTGATACTTTAGCAAAACAAGCAGCACAAAATGGAAAAAAAACTTCCAGAATATGAGTATGCCAGTATAGAAGTTAGTGTTTTAAAAAAGTTAGATGAAGAATCAATAGAAAAAGACCTTGTAAATATAAAAAAACAACAGGGCTTAAAAGAAGAAACTGATCAATGCAGATTAGCAAGTATACCACCAAAGGAGTACTATGCATACACCACTTCCAAAGGGTTACAGTTGCCATATGTACCATTTCAGTTGGCATGCCAGTTGGTCACGTTAAATCACCAAATATTGGGCCATATAGGAACTGATAAGTTATGGGCAGTTGTAAAAGAAAAGTATTGGAACCCAAATTTAAAAAAGATCTGCAAGCTGATTGTAGAAGAATGTTTAATCTGTCTGCAGGTGAATGCTAAAAGCAAAAAGCCTCACTTACATCTAGTACAGCCAGCGGATGGGCCATGGTATGCAGTTCAAATAGATTATGCAGGTCCATTGCCAACAACAAAGGGAGGTTACAGGTATCTACTAGTAGTAGTGGACGTCTTTTCAAAATGGGTAGAAGCAATTCCTACCAAAACCATGACAGCAAAGGCAACAGCAGAAGCCTTATGGAAAAATATTTTCTGTCATTGGGGATGGCCACGGGTCATAGAGTCAGACAATGGCCCACAGTTTATTAGTGATCTAATTAAACAAATGTGTAATTTGTTAGGCATACAGCAAAGGTTTCATGTACTATACCATCCACAATCTAATGGCATTGTAGAACTTATGAATCGGACGTTAAAAGAACGTCTAAAAAAGGCATGCTTGGAAAAGGGCAATGCATGGGTACATCATTTGCCTGGTATTTTAATGGGTATTTGAGCAACACGAAACATCAAAACAGGTATTTCCCCATATGAAATAATGACAGGCCATAAAATGCCTATACAATTACCATTTGACCCAGATTTACCTAATGGTAGGCCCATGCTAGAAATCAGCAAACATCAGGAATGGCTAAAACAACTTACTAGTATATGTGACTATAATGCAAGGGAACAACAGTTCCATCTATGGAAAAAGGTGCCAATATTATCAGCTGAAGAAAACCTTCCCTGTGGAACCAAAGTATTGGCAAAAACATTCCAAACGGAAGGACCATGGGCTAGCAATTGGTAAGGCCCTTTTGAAGTAGTGGAACAAATTGGACCATTAGTGTACAAAATCAAAGGAAAAAAGAAAGACAGAACAATGTTGGTACATAACGATCAACTAAGAATGATCAAAAATAGGGAGTAATGTAAATCTGATTAAATGTATTCTCTTGTAGGTTTCCATCAGAGAAAACCATAATGAAATTGACATGGTTTAAAGTGCATCCTTTTGGAAATCCAGTTTCGGATGACCAAAGGCAAAATGATTCGGCAATGGAATTTCTATTTAAAGGATGCTTTTTTAAATTGATAATAGCTATCATACTAACTATTATTGTATTGCTTAGTATTAAATTATACTTACAACCTGTTGATCAAACTGTAAAGTTACATAAGAGAGAGAGTAAAGAAATGTGGAAAAATGAACAAGATTGGTCACCATCTTTTAACACTTTTTTGGCAAGACAATGTTGGTATGCAAAAAAGCATGAATGTTTCTAATTGTTGGGTATGTAGTTTAATACCAAAAATAACAGGGGTAATGCCTCTAATACCTATACCACTAAATTCTCTTAGTAGTTGGAGGGTATTAATAAATGAAACAGGAGATCAAATTATAAATGTACAATTACATAAAGCAAGAGTACAGTTATCTGCTATAGTGCAGGGAATCACATGTTTTCAACAAAATGGAACTGTTCCAGTGGGTAATAGCAATTGTATTCAAACAATTGAAATGATAAATTTTCGCAACCACATACCAGTATGTGGAGTATTTTCTCATGGTTTTCCTATTTTAATACCAATTAAGGATCAGTTAATATTAAGTGATACAGCAGTATTTCATTTTTCACAAAATGATAAAAATGAGTGTAAAACCAATATTACATGTTGGCGAAGTAAAACAGATAAAAACTTTACAGTTGTACATGATAAAACTCCTACTATGGGGCAAGTAAATGGCAGTCTAGTGAATAGCAGTGTTGCTCTATCAGATGGGTTATATTACATCTGTGGTAAATATGCTTATAAATGGTTCCCAAAGGGATGGGATGGCACCTGTTATATAGGATTAGTGGTACCAGCAATGCATCATGTAAAAGAGTTACCAAAAGGAAGCATTAGAAATGCAAAAAAGAAAAGGGATATATTACCTGTGATTGAAAGTCCAGAAAATCCAGTAGACATCTTAGATATATCACGTATATATCATCAAAATCTTGATTATATTAAATTAAAGATATGGATTTAGGAGATGATGTAATCTCTGGAGCAGGTATTGTGATTGAAAGTCCAGAAAATCCAGTAGACATCTTAGATATATCACGTATATATCATCAAAATCTTGATTATATTAAATTAAAGATATGGATTTAGGAGATGATGTAATCTCTGGAGCAGGTATTTTCCCTTGGTACAGGGCTGCAAAAGACATTTGGGAGCTAAGAAAACTATCTAAACTAGTTGAGGTATTGGCAAATGCCACTTTCAATGCAGTCCTTGACATTACTAAATGACAGCTATACGAACTATGGTTTTGCAAAATCGAATGGCATTAGATTACATATTAGCATCCCAAGGGGGTTCATGTGCTTTAATAGGAGAACAATGCTGTACATGTATTCCAGACAAAACAGAATCTGTAAAAGCACATTTAGAAGTGATTGCACAAGTGTCTCAACATACTAGAAAAAACTGGAATGATGATTGGAGTGAATGGTTTAGTAATCTATTTACAGGATGGACAGGAAAAATCACTGTATTTTTAATTTCATTTGTTGTTATTGTAATGACTGGTTGCATATTATTTACATGTATTAAAATCTGCTTAGCAAAAGCTAGTCAAGTTACTGTTGTTAATTGTCATAATGAAAAGGTATTTTCAAATAATGCTGAATTTATTTCCCTGTTTTAAAATAAAAAAGAGGGAATTGTTAGAGTGTGCTCAACAATATACTAAGGTTGAAAGTAACTTTGCTATAAATATGCAACCTAAATAAGGAATAAGATAACGCTTGCTTAAATGTAGAAATAGAGTTTAGCAATATGTGATTAGCATCCATAGTAAATGACTGTGGCTTAAAAAAAATTAAATAAAATAAGGAACTTGCTTGTGAGTGTATTACACACATATCAAGAAAGCTGACTTCTTACAGACTTGGCAAGAATGTAAAAAAACAAGATATATCAGAAAAAAACTAATCTGCTTTCTTTAACAGGACATGTGTTTATCCACAAGGCATTTTCTTGAAAAATATGTTTTTCTAAGAAAGTTTAAAAATATGCTTTTCTAAGAAAGTTTATCCACAAGGTGTTTCCTTAAAAATATGCTTTTCTCCACTTAGCATTTGCACAAGAACAGATGTGTCAGCATTTGCATCATCAAGGTAGTATCTTTCCAAAACCAAGAGGGTGTGTGTTGAACTAAAAATATATATAAAGTCTGTATTAAATCCAGTTATGTTAGGGGTACTGGTAGGGACACATTTGTCCTGAGGTAAATGTTATATCTCTCACATCATCTGTACTATATGAGAAGTAAAGTAGAACATTTTCTGAAGCTGTAACAGAAGCACGTGTGGTTTTTTATAAAAAGTTATTGGTTACTGCACTTAAAGACAGGTGCTGCAAAGTATATTTTTTCATCAGTGTATATTCTGCAAGTTTCTGTATGCAACAGACTGTGAATGCAACTATAACCAGTGTCTTAAGAAGACTTCAAATCCATCACAGTAAGCATCAGAGTAACAGCATAGTGCTTTAGCACCTTAAAATTAATTTTTCACTTATATTAATTGCAAGAGGAGCTCCAATAGTGATAGAAGAGGATAAAAAGATAACATCAGATTTGTAGTGCTAAGAGGCAACTGGCAAGGGAGGAGGATTACACTGGTACATATTTCTATTCCACTTAAAACTTCTATAATGGAGCTTAAGAAAATCCTGGGATAAATAATCAGTTTTCAGCAAGGAATATTACTTATACGTTAGGACTGAAATTTGATTTGCAGCAGAGAAGATGCGTCTGGGGGCCCAGAAGGGAAAGTATAACAAAGGAGGGTATATTTGTGAAGAAATTTATGAAAATATTTGGCATGGAAGATATGACTTCAGTAATTGGAGTTTGAAGTGAATTTAAATATTATTCCCCAAGATATAAAAACTGGGCTAGGCTAGACAGAATTTACATTTCACAGGAAGATGTCCATTTAATTGAAGGACTTCATACACACCCAATAACTATTTCACATCATGCACCTATAATAACTAAAATAAAAACACAGGGTAGTGAAATAAAAATGAGAAACTGGAGCTTTCCCACCTATTTGTTGAATAGGGAGGAATTTAAGGAATGGGTAGTGAAGATTATTCAGGAGCTATTCGAGAGGATAGAAATTATTTCTGAAAATATAGCTAGGGAGTGGGATAAAATTAAGGTGGAGTTTAAAAATAGGGTGAAAATAAAAGAAAAAGGAGCTACAGTTAAGGAGTAACAAGAATTATTTAGAGGGATTGACAGATGTTAAAGTATTGCAGAATAGGGGGAATCTCACAAAACAAGAAGAGGATCAACTGCAGAATGCTAAGCAAAAAATAAGGGATTACCTCGATAATATACACAAGTTTAGAAATATTGCTATTAAGCAACTGTTTTTTGATAATAACAGTAGAACACAAAAACTTGTAACACAACGACTCAGACAACAGAAAGTAGAAAGGGCTGTTGCCAGGCTTAGGGAACCTATAACAATGAAGGCAACAAGTGATCCTGTAGACGTATTAGAAGTATTTTGGAAATTCTATGAAAGTCTGTATAAAGCACAGAACTTTGGAAATCAAGAAAAGTCACAAAGGGAAATTTTTATGGAAGAATTAAATATGCCAAGGTTAGAGGTAGAGGAGGCTCAATTACTAACAGTTAGGATAGGAGGAGATGAGATAAAAATTGTAATATATAACCAATCTGCAGGAATATCCCCAGGAATAGATGGTATTCCTATGGAAGCATGGAAGCTTGGAAGCTAGGAGGGAAAACATTGATAAAGATCTGGAAGGTTTTAACAGTATTTTAAGAGGAGGAGAAATGCCAACATCCTGGAAAAAAAGTAGTGGTAGCTTTAATACCTAAAGAGGGTAAGGACCCATCAGATCCAGCTTCATACAGACCCATTTAAATACTAAACCATGATTATAAAGTGCTCATGACTATAATGGCTATAAGAATGTCAAACGTAATGCCAAAATTGATAGATATGGATTGATGTGGTTTTGTGGAGGGGAGGCAAACATTTGGCAACATTAACAGAACATTGATGATCCAGAGAGAAACAAAATGTAAAAAAATACCATTGTTGGTGGTGGGTCTTGATGCAGAGAAAGCATTTGACAGAGTAAGCTGGGACTTTATGAGTAGGGCAATGGAAGCATTTGCATTTCCTGAAAAAAATATAAGGTTGATTAGGAGGATATATGAGGGATCTGAGGTAAAAATTAAAGTGGGTGGGGTCATCTCTGATAATTTCTGCTTGAGCAGAGGAACCAGGCAGGGGTGTCCTCTTTCCCTTTGTTGTTTGCATTATATTTAGAACCATTGGCAAAGAAAATAAGGGACTCAGGAATTCAAGGATATAGCTGGCATGGAACTCAAGAAAAACTGGCTCTATTTGCAGATGATTTTATTATTTTATTTTGTATTTTACATTTGTTTACCGTGATAGTCTAACTGGACACAGGTCTATTTATAGCAGAGGCCCGGGGAGAAAAGCTCTGTGCAAGTAACAATAATAGTTAAACATGTTGTACAAGTTACATATAAAAAATAACAGCCATAAGGCACTTTTAACATAAATTATTTTATACCTGACAAAACCAGAAAATTACATTACAGTGTTGTGAACAATTTTCAGACAGTTTCGAATCTTTTTGGGATACAAAATTAATGAAGCTAAAACAAAGGCAATACTAGCATATAATGTATCCATATATGAATTGGTTCAGCAATATCCATATTTATGGGGACATGATAAAATGAAGTACCTAGGAGTATGGATTAAAAATGATTCTGTTGTGTCAGCTAAGGATATGTGGAAGAAACTAAACAAAAGATAATACAAAAACTGAGAAAATGGAAGCTTTATTATATGGATATGGATAGTAAGGTAGAAGCAGTTAAAATGTTTTTAGTCCTGCTAGTCTTATACACAGGGCATGCATATTTTATCAACCAGAGGAGAAGTTGTGGACAGCAATTAATAAAGAGCTGGAAGACTTTATCTGGGAGGAGAAGATGGCAAGAGTCAAGTGAAGTGGGATAAACTGATTCTTCCAGTACAACAGGACAGAATGGGATTAGCTGATTTGAAGGAGTATTTCAGAGCTACAAAGTTAAGACTCCCATACATAGCACAAGCAGAAAACTATAATTCGAAGTGGAAAAGGATGATGATGAAACAGGGGGAGGGAAGCTCAAGAAACAAGGAGAGACTGGGGTTTTGGATGTGGGCCATTAAGGAGAACAGCAATAATCATACAGAATATTATATCCATAAAGTAGCAGAAAGTATTCTAAGAACTAAGCCAGCAGAAGAATGGAGAAAGGAGATTCTGACGATACGGATGACTGCAATTAGGGATACAGACAATAGGCAAGATGGGGCTGGAAATTATTGGAGAAAACTGTTAAAGAAACCAAGGTATTAAGAGCAAATAACTAGAGAGGAAAAGATGATAGAATGGGAAGGCGTTAAGAATCTATTTGGACTGCAAGTTAGAGATTGCCTTCCCTATCAAGGACTGATATCAGAGTATAACCAAAGGGAAAGAAATGGGGGGGGGGTCCTAAATGAAAGGCTAGCACTGGTAGATTTTTTAGTAGAATCTAGAACAGAAGCTGCCATTAAAAAAGGAATAATGAGTAGAGCATATAAAATATTGCATGATAACTACAAGAATCAGTCAGAGGAGTTTAGAAAGGATTGGGAAGAGAGACTAGATAATGAATCTAGAAGAAAACAATAGGATGATATATGTATGTCCACCAAATATACAACAAAAGCTAGAAGATTTAGGATTTTTCCTTGGAAATGTTTACACAGATATTTTTATACTCAAGTAAACTCCAGAGAATTTTTCATCAGGTAGACAGAAAATGGAGGTGTGATGGGGAAAAAGAGGTAATTGGGAACATCCTGTCTGTGAGTGTGGTGAGTTGGCAGACTTTAAAGATTCCCTGCGGGATGCACTGTCGGAGATGCTGGGTGGGCAGATCGGTGTGACTAGGGAGATGATTTTTCTGAGCTATGATACAGAATAGGAATTTCTTACACATGGTAAGGCCTTGCTGTGTCTAATTCTGATGGCTGCCAAAAAGGCAATCACTAGAAAATGGAAATCAAGATCTAAACCAACTATATTAGAAGTAGTGAATGTAGTTACTGAGATAAAACAACTGGAACTGAGATCTTTAGAAAATGGTAGGAGCAAACCTCATAGGAAAAAAATTGGAATTGTGGGAACAATACATACAACGGAGGAATGAGGTTTAAAAGAAGGCAGGACTTAAATGTTTGACTGAAAATGATTGTGTAGATCAT
>NC_056728.1:1669210826-1669355826 GCF_019279795.1 Protopterus annectens
AAGTGAGATTGGATAAGCAATTCACAAAGAAACAATGGTAGGATATATGTACGTCTCCAAAATATGCAACAAAATCTAAAAGATTTAGGATTTTTGCCTGGAAATGTTTGCATAGATATTTCTATACATCAAGTAGACTCCAGATAATTTTTTCTCAGACAGACAGCAAATGTTGGAGGTGCGACAGGGAAGGAAGTGATCATTGGGAACATATTTTCTGGGAGAAAGGTGAACTGGCAGACTTTGAAGGATTCCCTGAGGGATGCACTGTCAGAGATGTTGGGTGGGCAGATTGGTCTGATGAGACAGATGATTTTTCTGAACTACGATACAGAATCAGAATTGCCTAGGCATGGTAAGGCCTTGCTGTGTCTTATAATGGTGGCTGTCAAAAAAGCAATTACTAGAAAATGGAGGTCAAAATCTAAACCAACTATACTAGAAGTAGTGAATATAGTAACAAAGATAAAACAACTGGAAATGAGATCTTAAGAAAATGATAGGAGCAAACCTCATAGGAAAAAATGGGAATTGTGGGAACAATACATACAAGGGAGGAATGAGGTTTAAAAGAAGGCAGGACTTATATGAGCTATGTAATGTTTTACGATTGGGTAGATTATAAGTGATGTACAATGTTTGCACCTGGGAGTGTGTCAGAATGGTTTGTAATGTAAAATGCTTGCAACTAGGATTGTATCGGTGTGGTTTGCATTCATTTGTATAAATGTATGACTGTCTGTGTAGTAAGTGATGGTTTAATAAAGATGTTGCTTGCTTAAAAAAGGCAGGAATTTAATAATTTATGTAATATTGCTTAGGTTACATGATATATTGCAATATATGTGAAGTAAAATGTTTGTTATGTTAATTATAGTGTGATTACTTTTATATGAATGTAAATTTACCTATGTCACAAGTGATACTTCAATAAAGGTGTTTAGAAAAAAAAATAACCCTGTGGCTCTGGCTACTCCATCTGTGGCATTATGTAAAAGAAGAGGGAAGAAATGATACTCATGGTGATGACCACCTGGTGTTCCATCTGGGGCCACAGCTCTCCATCTGGCAGCTGTTTCAGACTTTTTGGCTAACTTTTGGTAAATTTCTCTCTGAAAATGGATCATATGCCCCATATAGTTTAGACCTCTGATAGCAAACTTACTGGATGCATATACACACTTACTGAGCCTATCGGTCATCCTCAACTCCTTGTTTGGAAGATGGATGGCCTGGATCTCTTTTAGGACATCTTTATTCATAACCACAGGCATCTCAATGGGATCAACAAGAAGCCCTTTACTCCAATAGGGCCTGTCTTTGGGAGAACGAATCACATGTCTGGTTTTCTGGAAATGAGCTCCACTATCTCTGGCTCTTTCCAAACCTTGCCACAGACTATGTCCACAAGTTTATCTGGGGGAGGCACTGCTCATGTAGCTGAGGGAGAGGAGTTATAGGTCTCCTGTAAGATCTGCTCCACAGGCAAGGTGGGGCCAATGGGTCAGGATCTCCTGTGCCCCATCATTTCTAGTATCTCACTGAAGGAAGGATCCTAGGAGGGGGGGATTACAGAAAACCCTTCGCTTAATCCAGCTCTGAATCTGGAGAAGGAGACTTCAGGTGGGGGGATTGGGATAAACGTATTTTCTCTTGCATGTCCTCTTCCTTAGATGACTATAGTGGGAGTCTTTATCTGAACTCCCATGGGAAAAGTGATTTCTGGGTCTCACCAGTGCTGATCTAGAACTTCTCTGGTCCAGTAGGAGTCACAATGACAGTTGGCTAGGTATTCAAAGGAATCAGTACTGCAGACAAAATTTCATAGGGCTAAATACCTAGTCACAGACAAGGTTGGCACCAGTGCCAAATTGGGTGGCTCTGCACCAACTTTTGATGTTGACCACTAAGGGGCCAAAGCCATATCAGGGATTTTTAGGCCTGAGGTGTCAAAAAGTGAGCACATGGACACTGAGAATGGCACGGCACTGAAGCCACTGGCGCCAACACTCATGGAGCTGAAGACCCAAAACTGATCTTCCAGGCCCTAGTAACCATTGACACTGAGGAGCATGGCAGTGATTTTACTGGTGCCAAAATCATCAGCAAGGGAGACGTGAGAGCTATCCAAGCAAATGGGTCTGACATACCAGATCTTTGCACAAACTGGGTAAAATGGCAACTGAATGGCTTAAAGTTCACTTAATCCACCACAACAGATTATATGATAAACCAAAACAAGATTTAATGTAAGCGCTTTCGCTGGAAAAATGTTCCAGCTTCTTCGGACTAGAAACAGTATGGGGGCTGAAGTTAGTCAGTTGAGACGTGATTGAGCCAAGCCCTATTTTTCTAGTGATAGAGGTAGGCCTATAGGCAACCCTCCGAATGATATTAACAACAGTAACCCCTGGAGTCTTAACTTTTTGATTTATTATACCAACAATGTTGACATGTTTGGTGATGTTATTAAAAAGAATTGGTCAGTTCTACTGTCTGATGATAAGACTGGACAGCCCCCATTTTACGTTTAAGAATAAGAAGTCCCTAAAAAGGCTGCTGTGTTATGGTGGAAGAAGAGAGATGTCTGGGACTGAGAGGAGAGGGACAATTCCATGTGGTAGATGTAATTTCTGTTCATATATAGATAGTAATATTATTTTTAGACATTCTGTTATTGGCCATAATTTTACATTCAATGTGACAGCAGATTGTTCAACTAATAATGTAGTATATATATGACATGCTGCATATCATACCCATCATTTTATACTGGGAAGACGAACAGAACATCACGAGAGAGGATTAAGGAGCATGTTGCAGCTGTAAAGAAACTGGAAGTGAAAAATGCATTAGTGAAACATGTAGCTGAAGAGGGCTACACACATTTATTTTAGTTTAGGGTACTTGAATGTTTAATTGAGGGACACTGTTTGGGAGACTTTAGGAACATAACTGAGCAGCATGAGTTAGATGGATAATTAAACTGCATGCTGACAAATAACCTGGCCTTAATGGAAGAGTGCCTTTAAAACCTTTCCTCAAAGCCCAAAACTTGTTTAAATGAATCTTAATAGCTTGTTTTGTTGAAATAGTTTTATCATGTGACTTGATTTAGTTATTGTGAGAGGGTATAAATGGCTCTTGCTTTAAATGTGTATTGTTAATGGTCTGAAGAAGTGTTCTATTGAGTACGAAAGCGCTTACTGAATTAAACTATTTTTTATGCTTTTAACCTCTGCCATGGATGGTCTAGTGTGCTGTTTTTGCAATCTGTAAATACTCACCATTGTTTGCATAGTTAGGGTAAAACACAGGTATATTAATTAAATGATTTACAGCTGGCCTCTACTGATACTTTAGGTATGAAAGAGGGACCGGCTCTCATGGGTAGCATGTCTTTGTAGAACACTAAATAAGGAGGACATACAGACATAGTCTGCAGCTCTGAAACTGTCCTATATAAACCAAGAGCAACAAGGAAATGAGACTTCCAAGACACAAGTTTAAGGGCTGTCGTGGTAACTGGTTCAAATGGTGGGATAGCCAAGTTTTCCAGTAAATAACAGAGGTCCTAAGTGAGAAAAAGAATAATATCCTTCAAAAAAAATGTTTACAAATCTTTAATGAGGATAAAGATACAGAAGTAATGTCTTGCTGAAAATGAAAGATGGCTCCCAGGTCCATTTTGAAAGCAGAACAGCTAGGTTCTGATTCAAATATGTGGGATAAATAGTCAAGAATGCTAAGCACCAGAGATGTGAAAGGATCTAGCCCCCAGGTCATAGCTCACCATGAAAAATTAATACACCTGCTTTTAAAAGTACTACTTGCATTTGATATCTAAATAGAACTAAGTATTAGGGCTACTCTTTCTAGGTAAGAATGGTTCCTTGCCATCCCTGGAAGTGGAGAAAACACACAGTCAGCCATTTGGATGAAAAGTTTGGGTGATATTTGCTGGTTGAGTTAGACAGAAGAGTCCTGGATGACCTCAGATTCAAGGGCTATTCCAGAAGGTGATACCATAAGCAGGCGGAATACGCACTTGCCAGAGACAAAACACAGCTACCACAATGACTGTGACCTCGTGCAACATGGCCTTCTCTAGAAACTTTGGAATAATTGGAATAATTGGAAATGGGGAAAAAGAATAAAAAAGATCTGGAGATCATTTCTGGACGACAGCAACTCTGGGACATCCAGTCACGGAAGGAGTAGGGAAAAGAAATTGCTGCATTTTCTATTGGTTGGGGAGGTAAACAGACTGCAGCAAGGGTTCTTCCAGTGATGGACCATATTCCACCCTGCAGATGGACTGGGAGACCACTCAAGACAGCAGTAGGCAATGACTGAGCTAGTCCACCAAGGAATTGGCTTTTCCAAGGATGTGGCTGGCAAGAAGGAAACTGGTGGCAAAAGCTCTCTCCTTATCTCTGTGAAGACAACAAAACTGAAAACAGTGGCTCCAATGAATAAACAATCCATAAGCGTGTAAAAAGTTCGTTTGAACTGAAACAACACCCCAATACACAACACTGTCCAAAAGTCCAAGCTCAATGTAAAACAACACTTCCTTGTTAAAAAGAAGAACAATTTATTTACCAAACATGAAGTTAAGCGCTTTGCGTCCCACAGGTTGTGGGACTTCTTCAGACAAACAGAGCTGAAAAGACTGTAAAGTTTAAATGCAATTTTTGGCGCCAAAATACAAGCACCATTGCTAAGCAACTGACAACATGTAAAAGTCACACGAACCTAATAACACATTCAGTGCTTCATTTTAAACTTATGTGACATGCATTGTATTCATGAAAGGTTTAATAATAAAATTATTCACTAATAGAATCTTAATTCATTTCTATAAATAAATGAAGCAATGATAATATGAACTTTCACTGTTACAATTTTCCACATTTAACTTGGAACCACCATGAATTCAAATATGTCAGCCCATACATAGTGGTTGTTGTAAACCATCTTAATCATCTTACTAGTAAACACCAAGTGTACTAAAATGTGTACATAACAAACTACTAGAATGTGTTGTGGAGAATATGAAATCGTCACTAATATGACGTGCGATCACATAAAACTAGGATCGCTAATTCCTACGATGACACACATACTGAAAACCATATACACAGTATATTTTACATCCTAACTATACAAATATACATGGGGGCCACATGTAAAATGGTGAGGACAAAAAAAAAAAAAAAAGGTCTCTCACATAAAATGAAGAGCAAAAAAAAAAAAAAAAAAGGTCTCTCACGACGCGTCGTAAACTGAAGAGCAAAAGACCCACTGCAGTATAAACTAAAACTCTGTATAAAGTGTGACTAAACACCTTTGAACCACTTATCAAATGTAAAACCTCTGTCTTAACTATGTAAATACAATTGTTGAAATATCTATTTTTTAGCCCAACATTTGTTTTGTCCACAACCAGAGTCATGAATGAAAGGATCTTAGTGCCAAGCCATTCACCTAGTTTTCAAATAAATGCATAAATATATACATGCATACATCATGCTCCACCAAATCATGAGCGTACCTAAAGTTACCTGCTGGTATCAATTAAAAAAAAACAGAATAAGACACAATGCAATTTCTGCTTTGTTAACCCCTCACTTTCACTGTAATAGACTTATCTATAAAATACAAGAGGGGATAAAGGGAGGCCATACCTGCTTACAAATAACACTAAGGGCAAAAATGAAGAGCACATGCCCAGTGCAAATGATCACAGCTGCAAATGTGTACAGCACCAGAAACTTATGCACAAAGTAAAACCTCCCTCTTTCAGCAAATTTCAGGAATCTCCTGGCACATTTAAATTCTGGTACAAGTCCGTATTGCTCTTTAACAGCAGAACCCATAACAGTGATTACATCATGTAATTATGCCTTCATCAATTTAAAAATGTTCTGTCAAAACAATAGGTGTGTCAAAGAACTTAAATGAGAATATGAACTACTGCAGCTTTAAAAAATAAAAATACTATACTTAATACATTTCTAAGTGTTAGCTTCAAAAATGTGACTGCATTAGTGTGAACACATAAAGCTAGGCAACATTCACTCTCAGATACATGCCAGAGTAAGCACTTGATATGGGACATTAAAAAACCAAACCTCTGATAGAGCAAAGCTGAGGTTTTAATGACCAGTTACAGAACATACAATTATTAAGCTGTAGTATGTCATACGTTTCCTACATATATCAAGCTAGACTGGGGTAATTAAAATACGCTGATCATTACTCAGTTCGGGGCACCAGAAACCACTTCACGTGCACACCAGACAGACACAGCAGTTTGACTTTTGGGCTGGAATGGGAGTGACTGAGGAAAGTAAATACAAAGACCAAGTGTCACTATTTCCTTATGAGGAAATACTGTACTGCTGATAGTTCTTTTCCTCATCCTTCAGTTTAACTTTAAAATAAATGTTTGCCCATGGATTTGTGGTGGATGGATCCATGTTCATGAGACGCTATTAAGCAGGAGTCTTTTACCGCTTTAGGAATTTCTTAGATGAGCAATGGAAACCATTCCAAACCGAAAAACACACAACACTTGCAGGAAAATGACAAAACAAGAAGAAAAGAAAATTATTTAGCTTAGCTTACCTTTTACTGCTGGAGATGTAGTCAGTGTGTACTGTAAAATAAAATAAATCCTCCTTCTTCGCCGCGATCTCACTCCTTCCTTCAGCTGTTTACTGCAAAAGTAAAAAACAACCGAACGGTGTTTTGGCGCATGCGCATACCAGCGGAAAGACGCTGGCATGAAAAAAACGTGAAAAAAGTAAGTTGGCGCATGCGCAGAACAGCTGAAGTACGCGGACGTGTAAACACATGGAAAAAAAGTTAAATTTCAATTAAATTTCAGTTTAAGGGTCGCGGGCCACATGGAAGAGCTCTGAGGGCCGCATGCGGCCCACGGGCCGTGGGTTGGACACTCATGGTCTAACATAAGGTATCAGCAAATTTATGATATGTTAGACATTGGTTTTAGTATACCATCACTAGACATTCATTTGGAGACACTTATATTTGTTACAGTAGTAATTTGATCCATAATGCTTGGCACCAGTTCTTGCACTGTTTGTTAAAATAATTAAAGATATTGAATATAGAAAATATATCTTTTATTTTCAGTATAGACTGTCGTGCAAACAATGTAATTCGGTGTACAGGTTTTACTAATACTGTTTATAATTTTTATATATTTAGTTTTAATAGCGTTCTGATTGGGTTTTGCATATTCATGTATTTATTCTTTACTAGTATAAATAAACATAACAAACTAGGATGTTTGATAGTGTTTCACATCATTGATTTACAAGTAATAATCTTGCTTTTACTTGTTTGCATAAGCAAGTTACACTTATTAAATATAACATTTATTGAATATATGTTAACTTATTTACAACAAGCAGTAATACTATGCACAACATAGTTAGGATGTAAAATATACTGTGTATATGGTTTTCAGTATGTGTGTGATCGTAGGAATTAGCGATCCTAGTTTTATGGATCGCACATCATATTGGTGACGATTTCATATTCTCCACAACACATTCTAGTAGTTTGTTATGTACACATTTTAGTACACTTGGTGTTTACTAGTAAGATGATTTACAACAACCACTATGTATGGGCTGACATATTTGAATTCATGGTGGTTCCAAGTTAAATGTGGAAAATTGTAACAGTGAAAGTTCATGTTATCATTGCTTCATTTATTTATAGAAATGAATTAAGATTTTATTAGTGAATAATTTTATTAAACCTTTCATTAATACAATGCATGTCACATAAGTTTAAAATGAAGCACTGAATGTGTTACTAGGTTTGTGTGACTTTTACATGTTGTCAGTTGCTTAGCAATGGTGCTTGTATTTTGGCGCCAAAAATTGCATTTAAACTTTACAGTCTTTTCAGCTCTGTTTGTCTGAAGAAGTCCCACAACCTGTGGGACAAAAAGCGCTTAACTTCATGTTTGGTAAATAAATTGTTCTTCTTTTTAACAAGCAAGTGTTGTTTTACATTGAGCTTGGACTTTTGGACAGTATTGTGTATTGGAGTGTTGTTTCAGTTCAAACGAACTTTTTACACACTTAAGGATTGTTTATTAATTGGAGCCGCTGTTTTCAGTTTTGTTGTCTTCACTAGTTTAGCAGTATTTATTGTTTGGTATAGCCTCTCCTTATCTCTCACAGCCTCAGAACACTGGGTTCCCCATTGCTTGTTCACATACCATATCACACCCATTTTATTGGTGTGGATGGTAACTGCACCATGGGGAAAGCAATCATGACAAGTCTTCAGTATGTAGTGGATAGCTCTCATTTCTGAGACAGGCATATACAGAGAAGTTTCCACCTGTGACCACATACCTTGAACTGTATGCTCCTCAAAAATGCCCTCCCCCCACCCTACAAAAGAGTCATCAGTGGTTACTGTCACAGTAGGGATGGTGTCTAAAAGGGTTTGCCTAAAAACAGGTTGACTCATGAACCCTGCAACTGACACAACCCCTGTTCTGAGATGCCTTGATTGGGAAATCAATAATATCAAATAACTGATCCCGCTGAACCTTGAGAGTTCAATGTATTACTCTCATTTTGTATATGGCAGTGGGGACCATGGACTAGTGCCTGCAGATAAAGAGCTGTGCGAACTAGTTAACTATGTAAAATCTGAAGAGCAATGATACTGAAGGCTAGTATTTTATCCGGAAGAAGAAATGTTCAACAAGCCAGAGTACTGAAACTGCATCCAATGAATGTGATGGACTAAGAAAGTACGAACTGGGACTTTGTGGTATTGACTACGATTCCCTAACAACTGGAAGAGTGACAAAACAGACTCCCTCAAAACAGTAAGACCTTCCAAAGCTGCGGATGCCCCAAGCCAGTCATCCAGACTCTGGCGCACTACAGTCCTAAGTGTACTGCAACTACCAACATGAACTTGGTGAACTCCCTGCGACATGAGGAGAAAGAAAATGTCAGAGTCCACAACTGATTCGTACAAAAAAACTGAGAAACCTTCTGGAGTCCCGTGCAATTTTAATGTGATGTTAGTCATCTTGTACTTCCAAAGAGCACATCCATTCTTCTTCTTCTGAGAGAAACAGCAGGATCAACTGCATCATGACTGTGCCAAACAGATATGTTGGGACAAACTGATTTGAACTTAGGAAAACACTACTCTGTAATGGTTATTTAGGCTACATAATTGCTAGAGCTGCTCAGAACACTGTGTATGTACCCTCATAATGTAACAACCTGATCTGCTTACTATATGTCAATCTTTGTCAGCCTCCACAAAAATGCCACTAAGTAACTGCAAAGCACATAAAATAAAATGTTATCACCAGAAACCTATATCCTGTAACTTTCAACTAATGACATCCCTACTTTATACCATAACTTCATGAAATTAAACTTCAAAGATGGCAGCAAACAGAGTTGATTAGAGCTCTCAAAGTGTGAAAAAGGAAAAAAAATTAACAAGCAAATAAAACTAATCATTTTGGGCAAAATCCTGTTACTGGCTAGGAACTAAACTGTCTGGGTGCCAGCAAAGAAGTCTGGGGAAAGTAAGCAAACATCAACCAGAAAAGGAGAAGAAAAAGCTCAGGTTGGAAAAATGTTACAGCTGCTTCAGCATTACTACAATAGATGGTTTCCAGTAATTTACAAATCAAATGCAGCCAGAGATATTTAGAATAGACAGATACTAGAGGAATATATATAAAGTCAAATGGCAGAAGCCTAGAAAAAAAATAAAAGAAGCTTTAAGTAGTTATTCAGATGATCTAATGCAACTACAGAAATCAGAAGATGAAATGAAGAAAAAGCTGGCTGAACATGTTCTCAAGTTGAGCTATTTCAAAAAATAGAAAAGTTAAAAGACATAAGAAAATGGAAGGAACAGACTGCATTAGTTTTATGAAAGTACAGCTAAGTAACTGGATTGGTGCCCCAAAACAGGATTTGTTAATTGAGATTGCACATCTTGTTTCATAGTTTCATAGTTTAGTACTAGGCTATCTGCCCTGGGGCATTTGTAAGCCTAGCCATAGTGATGTGGCTTTCGCCACCCCATGAAATGGTACAAAAATGCACAGAATAGATTTAGAATACTGTGCCTCTGTCTAGTAGTGACACAGTGAAGGTCCCCTTATATAATAGAATTAGTTTACTGTGCCCCTGTCTAGTAGTGACACAGATGTGACCCCTGGGGTAAACTTACGATCTCCCATCCACTCATCAAGATTTCTCTTGAAGACAGTCAGTGAGGGGCTCTGCCTAACATGAACTGGGATCTTGATCCAGAGCATGGGAAGCCTCTGGGTTATGAATCTATCCCTCCAGCATGTCCTATTCATACTTGTGCCGAGGTTTAAGTCTTTAGCTCTCGTGGTCCTGATGGATTTGGATTTTTTGAGGTGGAGCATGTCCATCAGTTCCTGATTGGACATGGCCTTGTACGTCAGGCAGAGATCACCTCTGAGCAGGTGGTATGCTACTGAATAGAGCTGGAGTTTCTTTAGTCTGGCAGAATAAGACATATGTTGGAGACCCTTGATCCTCTTGGTGAGGTACTTTTGTGGTCTCTCCAGCTGTTGCAAATGCCGGGTGAGGTACATACCAAATGGGGCATTGTACTCACTCATGGGTCTGATGAGGGAGGAGTATAGGGGTACAATGACATCCTTGGATCTGGATGTGAATCCCTTCATGATAAGGTGTGCAAGGTAGAATGTTTTTCTAACCACTTTGGCAACATGGGTGTCAAATGAGAGGTTGCTGTCGACTTGGGTCCCTAGGTCTCTGATTACTTTTTCCATACTCAGTGGGTTGCTGTCTATGTGATAATTTGTGGGTACTTTGTTTTCCCCGAAGGGGATGACTATACATTTTTTGGCATTGAGTTTAAGGCCATGACTCCGGCACCAGTTGTCCGTTTCTGTGAGGCCTTTTTGTAGGATGTATGTGTCCGCTGGTGTATCGACTATGGTGCCTAGTTTGCAGTCATCTGCGAACTTTGTCAGCCACAACCCTCCCATGTTTGCTTTAACATCTGAGAAATAAATGCCGAACAAGAGGGGTCCCAGGACAGATCCCTGTGGGACACCAATTGTGACTGGCTTTGAGTATGACATTGCTCCAGCGATTTTAACTTTATGGGTTCTGTCCTTTAGCCAGTTTGCAACCCATCTAGTGACATAAGGGTTTACGTTTAAGCTGTTGAGCTTATCTATGATGCCTGAGTGGGGTATTGTGTCGAAGGCCTTAGCCAAGTCCAGGTAGGCTGTATGGACTGCTTTGCCCTCATCAATGGCTCTAGTGACTGTTTCGAAAAAGTCAACCAGGTTCAAAAGGCAGGATCTGCCCTTTACAAAGCCGAACTGGGTGGGGTCAAGTGTCTGTAGGTCCCCAATGTCTCTGTTTATGAGTTCCATAATGATTCTTTCCATAGCTTTGCAGACCAGGCTGGTTAAGCTTATGGGGCGGTAGTTCCCAGGGTCTGTAGAGGTACCCCCTTTGTGGAGTGGGACCACTGTTGCTGTACGCCAGTGTTCAGGTACATATCCTGTAGTAAGGCTAAGGTTAAATAGCATTTTTATGTGCGGGTTTAGCTCCTCTTGGAGTTCACGTAGCACGCAACCCGGGATAGTCAGGTCCCATTGATGCTGTGTTTTTAGCTTTGTTGAGGGCGGTTCTCACTTGGACATCTGAGATGACAGGGAGATTACATTCAGCTGGGATAAGTATTTCTTCTTTTGGGGGTGAGGGAGGGGAGAAATTTGCACTGAACCTGTCAGCCAGAATGTTGGCAATATCTGTGGGTTCAGTGTAGTTTTTGTTGTTGTGAACTAACTCTGAGCATATCTGAGGGTTTCCGTCCAGGTTTCTAACATAGCTGAAGAAGGCTTTGTGGTTATCTTTAGTGTCCTTAGCGATTTTTCTCTCAAAGTTGGCCTTGGATATTTTTATGAGAGAACGTAGTTTTCTGCTAGTGTTGATCAGAGATGTCTTCCCTTTATGGGATTTTGCTCTGTCGTGCAGTAGCTTCCTTCTTTTGTTATACAATTTGTTAATGGCTGAGGTCCACCAGACAGGACGCTTGCCTTTGGTGGAGAGGGACTTGGATTTACTTGGGATTGCATGATCCATACATTCTTGGAGATGTCCATAGAAAGCATTTGTGAAGGATTCGGCATTGTGGGATGTGGTATCCACTGGCCCAGTGGGCTTAAAGGATACAATCTCAGTCTTAAGAAGAGTGAAGTCTGCTTTTGAGAAGTTTTTCACTGTGGTCTTTTGTGCTGGGGGTGGAGGTGGGATATGTATATCCAGGGTGATTAGTTTGTGGTCAGATCTCAGATCTCACTAGTGAGGGGTATACCTCCGGTGTGGAGCATTTTGTCCCCATGTTTGTGATGATCAGGTCTAGTATATTATCTCCCTTAGTGGGAGAGGTGACTAGTTGTTCCAGTGCATTTGAATTTATGAATTCCAGGAACCTTTGGGCTAGGGTGTTAGGGCTAGAATAATGTACCCAATCTATGTTTGGGTAGTTGAAGTCTCCCAGTATGATGGTATTTTGTGATACATTTCTATCCTCCAATGTCTTCAGGAAGGCTGAGTGGGGTTCCTGAAATTGGGAGGGTGGTCTGTAACATGCAACCAGTTGTATAGCAGTTTTGCCTGTGGTTAGTTGCACCTGCATGGTCTCTGATGCTTCATGTGTTGCTACTAACCTGGAGGTGTGGGTGTCCTTGATGAATATGGACACTCCCCCTCCCTTTGTGGTTCGGCCCGGGTTTTGCGGCCGAAAAGCATGATATAAGGTATAGCCTGGTAGCACTGGTGTGCTCTCAGGAGCCTTGAACCAGGTTTCAGTTACTGCACATACGTCGATGTTTTCCATACTGAGGAGTGCATCGAGTGCCTGCATCTTGAGATTTAGACTTCTGGCATTGAGCAGCATTACCCTTAATTTTTTTCCATTTTTGTTTTCTAAGGAGGTGGGTTTGTCTTTTGAGCCTTGCCTAAAAAAGGCACTATGGGGGTGGCAAGAGCCTTAGCCAATATCCAGAAGCCCAGTGGTGACAGGTGCAAGCCGTCCCTTGCGAAGCAGCGTGGCTTGTCCAACATGTCATCCCAGGCAGACAGACATTGGATCGCCTTAGAATGACACCAGTACTTGAGCCAATTATTAAAGCTGATCATCTTGTCTTTGTATTGTGGCATCATTCTTGGTGAGGGCAAGATGCTGCTCAGGGTCAGGGTCATACCAGCCTGGGTTACATAATCAGAGAGCTCCTCTATTTCTCTTTTCATGTAGTCCAGGGAGGTATGTCTCAGGTCATTCACGCCAGCATGGACAATGATGGAGTCATATTTGTATTTGCTTTAGAGTGACCTGAGTTCGTGTGTTATGTGGCGGATCCTAGCTCCCGCTAGGCAGCTCACAGTCACCCTCTCCTTGTTCAGCCTGGTAAGCGGGACATCAGTGTGTCTGACTATAGAGTCACCTATTACTAGTGTATCAGGCATGGTGTTTGGCCTTAAGGGCTGTAACTGATTGACACACTGATTTACTGAAGTATGTGTTGCATGTGTTTTGTTTTGAGGTGGTGGATTTTTGGATGTCTGCTTTAGGAGCCTCTGCTGTTTTGGTAAGTTTTTTTATTAGAGCCTCCGAGTATGTCTTTGTGTTTTTATGTGTTTGGTTTGCAGTTGTGGTAGGTCTATGTGGGACTGGGTTTGTTGTGTGTGTGGTTTCCATCTCCTCCTGTCTGGTCATGCCAGCCCTGATTTGAGAGAGTTCAGCCTCCAGTTTGGCTATATAGTTGCATCTCTCACATGTATTTGTGTTTGTTGGGAGGAGGAGAGGGTTGTCTGTGTACATGAGACAATTGTAGCATTGTCTCAAGATACCCAGATTATCCAGCTGAACTGGAGAGGACGCCAGTAATCTACCACTTGACATGCTAGAACAGTATAAGGGAGTGCTGTGCCTTTAAGGGAAGTGGATATTCACAGGGGTGGTAGGTGGATGTAGTGCTTACTTAGTATGAGAGTGCTTAATTAGTAGAGAGGTTTTGAGAACAAGTGCTAGGCTTATAATATAGCGAGTAGTCTGATTATACTAAGAGTAGGGCTTCCTTAAGGGAAAATTTGAAGAGCAGACTTGGCGGAGCCAGAAGAAGTTTAACCTTGTTTAACCAGCGCTGCGCTATGCGCACAGTCGCGCAAAGTCGCGCAAACGCAGATTTTAAACAGGGAACTTCAAAAGAGCTAGAAATGGTCCAAAATTAGAAGTTATGTACCTACCATAACGTTCCATGTTAGTTGTCTTCTTCTCGCCTTCCTTCTTGCTGGATGGGTTGGGAGCCGATCCTCGGCTCCAACTTGGCCACTCTAAAAGCTCGAGAGCTAGTTCCACCGGCTCGAGGCTCCCCTATATCCCACAATGCTAGGCGGTAACTCCTCAGATCTCATTTGAAAGCTAAGCCCAGCAAGGAAATTCCATAAAGGAACAAAACAAACTCCTCTAGGTCTGTCCAGGCTAGGGGGAAGGAGGGTGGGACGCAAGAAGGAAGGCGAGAAGAAGACAACTAACATGGAACGTTATTGTAGGTACATAACTTCTAAATGTTAAGTTGTCTATCTCGCCTTCATTCTTGCTGGATGGGACCGTGTCCCTAGCACCTTGTCCCGGGTGGCCTATCGGAACAGACTCTTGAGTACAGTGGAACCAAAGTTGGCTCGTTCCCTAGAGGCCAAGTCCAACTTATAATGAGAAATGAAGGTATGGGGAGAAGCCCAAGTAGCTGCAGAACAAATCGAATCAATAGGCAGCCTATCTTGGAAAGCTATAGATGTGGCTAAAGCTCTAGTTGAATGAGCCCTGGGTTTGGATGGCAACTGTTGATGTCTGATCTCATACACAAGGGTAATCAACAAAGTAAGTCATCTAGAGAGAGATACTTTAGAAACTGGAAGGCCCATTCTACCTTCTGCATAAGAAACAAACAGTTGATCAGACTTCCTGAATTGTTTGGTCCTGTCTAAATAGTACCTAAGTTGACAATGAACGTCTAAGCAATGTAATTTTTGTTCTGACCTGTTCGAATAATTAGGGAAGAACACAGGAAGATCAATGGTTTGATTCAAATTTGCCAGTGAAGCTACCTTAGGCAAAAAGGACGGGTTAGTACGTAAGGACACCCTATCCTTATGAAACAAGAGATAAGGGGGTCGACTACACAGAGCATGGAGTTCAGAGACTCTTCTAGCTGAAGTGATAGCTACTAAAAAGAGTGTTTTCCAAGATAGTGACTTAATTGAACATGAAGCCGCAGGTTCAAAGGGGGGAAGAATTAAGGATGCTAGAGCCAAGTTGAGATCCCATTGAGGAAGAGGATCCCTGATAGGTGGTTTGAGGAGAAAAACTCCTTTTAAAAAGGCTTTGCAGAGTTTGTGAGACATAATGGAGGACTCTGAGACTCCAACATGAAAGTTCGATATTGCTGCCAATTGAACTTTGATGGTAGACGGAGACGAACCTGAGTGGAAAAGTTCGGCTAGAAAGTCTAAAACTGATTGAATGGAAGCAGTGAAAGGATCTATATTCTTTGACTGCGCCCAACAGGAAAAACGTTTCCACTTACTATGATAAATCTTCCGAGTGGAAGATTTATGAGAGGCTATCAAAATATCTCGAACTGAGTGAGATATTAGAGGAAGCCTGGCTAGAGTTGGAATTGGAGGAACCACGCTGTGAGGTTCAGAGAAGGGAGGGAGTGGTGCAACTGACCTAACTGATGGGTCAAGAGGTCTGGAACTGGGTCCAGATGCCAAGGTTGGTCCAACAGATAACGGTGGAGAAATGGGAACCAAACCTGTCGAGGCCAGTAAGGGGCAATGAGGATCATGGAAGCTTTCTGAGCGATGGCTTTCTGTATTAGCTGAGATATCAGTGGGAAGGGAGGAAAAGCATACAGAAGTCCCCAGGGCCAATCGTGTACTAGAGCGTCTCTGCTGGGGTGGCCTGGTTGGGGAAAGAGAGTGAAGAAATCGTCGCACTTGCTGTTTTGGGGAGTAGCGAAAAGGTCGCAGCAAGGCCGGCCCCACTTTCGAAAAACTTTCTCCAACACTGAATTCTTCAGAGACCACTCGTGAGGCATGAGAATAGCTCTGCTCAATTTGTCTGCAATCACATAACAGAAACCGCTGAGAAGAAATCGCCCATTGCCACAGTCTGAGTGCCTCTCGACATAGGGGGTAAGATCTGGTTCCGCCTTGTTTGTTGATGTACCACACTACAGACATATTGTCTGTCTGAATTGCTATAGTTCCCTTGGGAAGAGAGTCTTGTAAGGCTTGCAACGCTAGAAGCACTGCTCTCATCTCTAGGACATTTATGGGCAAGTGGCACTCGAAAGGTTGCCACATGCCTTGGACCGTCCTGCCCTGGTAATGCCCCCCCCCACCCGATCAGGGAGGCGTCCGTTGTCACTGTAGCAACCGGAGTAGAAGGGACGAAAGGTCTCCCTAGGAAGAGCTGGGGAGATGTGATCCACCAAGAGAGATGATTCTTGCACGATTGTGTTATCCGAATAGCATGGGACATTGGAAGTCATTGGAAAGACCATTGTGTGAAGAGCATCCATTGTAAGATTCTCATATGGAAGCAAGCTAATGGTAGAAGAGGGATGGCCGCCGCCATAATCCCTAAGACCTTCAGGATCAATCTGGCTTTGACTTTGTTGCTCTGCAAGACAAGAGAGACCTGTCTGTGTATGTCTGCTATTCTCTGCTCTGTGAGTCTGGCTGACATGTTGACTGTGTCTAGATTTGTGCCTATGAAGGTAATAACACGACAAGGCGACAAGACAGACTTTTCGTAATTTATTGAAATGCCTAGTGTTTGACGTGTGAAAAGTGTAGTCTCTGGCAAGAAGCAAAAGATGCTTGGTGGGGGCTGTAAGGAGCCAGTCGTCTAAATATGGAAACACCTGGAATCCTTGTCGTCTCAGATGAGAGGCGACCACTGCCATGCATTTGGTAAACACTCGGAGGGCTGTAGTGAGTCCAAAGGGCAGGGCCCTGAGTTGGAAATGACTGGTTCCCAGCCTGAAGCGTAGGAATCTCCTGGAGCGTCGACTCATTCTGATGTGATAGTACGCATCCTGGAGATCTATTGAGCACATCCAGTTGTCCCGCCCCAAAAGGGGTAGAATGGACTGCAGCGTGACCATCCGGAACTTTGTTTTCTTGACAAACTTGTTCAAGTTGCTGAGATCCAAAATGGGTCTCCAGTCCCGTTTTCTTTGGAACCAAAAAGAATTTGGAGTAGATTCCGGATCCTTGTTGATCTGCTGGAACTGGTTGAATGGCTCTTTTTGCAAGCAGCTTTGAAATTTCTAGTGCTGCTTGCTCCCTTTGACTGGGTGGAATGTCTGGAAGGGATTTTTTGGATTGTTTTGAAATGAAAAAGAATGGGATTCTGTAGCCTTTGGAAATGATAGACTGTACCCACTTGTCTTGCGTTAGGGATAGCCAGGCTTCTGGGTACAGAGATAATCTTCCCCCGACTGCCTCCGAAGGTTAACAGTCGGGAAACACCTCAGGGATGCTGAAAGGGCTTGTCGGAAAAGGTTTTTCGACTGCCCTGATTCTGCGGGCCCCCTCTGCCTCTAGGACGGCGTCTACCATTATTGTTCCCCCCTCTGCCTCTAGAGGGGAATAGACTCTGTGCATCAGGCAAATCTCCCTGAGATTGTTTGCGGAACCACATCTTTCCCCCCTTCTGGCCTTTGGGGTAAGGCCTAGAAGGAGTAGAAAAATGGACTCCGACGGCAGAGAGAGTTTTGCCATCAGTCTCGCACCTAGTCAGGGTTTCCTTCACTTGAGGACCAAAGAGGGATGATCCATCAAAAGGGGAGTTAGTGAAGGACGCCTTGAAAGGGTCCGCAAAGTTACATAGCCGCATCCAGGCATGCCGACGCAAGGCCACACCTGTACCTGCCGCTCTACTCGCTCCATCCGCCGCATATGAAAGGAGGCGCATGGAGGAATTAGTTATAGAATTAAGGGTCGCCAGCTGAGAGTTCATCCTATCCTGAAAAACCCGCAGCTGTTGGGTCCTTTAACATTTCGCTTGCTTCCTTGAGCAGATCCCTCTGAAGACGAGTGAAATGACACAGGTAATTCAGCGAGCGCATAGTAAAGGTCGCTGACGAGAACATCCGCTTCCCGTACCTGTCCATAGACCTAGACTCCTTGTTAGGAGGATGAACAGGCACCGAAGGATCAGCTAACTCCTTCTTGGTGGCCGCAGCCACCACCATAGCATCAACAGAGACGCCTTTGGTTAAAAATTCTTTGTCCTTGGGGGCAGTGATAAATTTTGATGGTCTCCTGGGGGTGCGTTCCACTGAGTCAGGAGCCGTCCAGGCCTTCTTTGCCACCACTTGCATGAGGGGGTCAAAGGGAGGGGATACCCAGGAGGTGGAAGGGCGAGAGCCAAATGCCTCAAGATACACCGATTCATCCTCTGAAGGGTTGAGGGCTGGCCAATTCCCCCTCTGTTTTAAGATTTCGAGGATGTCTGCAAAGGAGACATCTTCAGAGGGGGAAAGAGGGGAACCTTCAGAATCCTTTAAATCAGTGTCAGAGGTGACAGACTCAGGGGAGTCAATGTGCTTCCTCTTGCACTGCCTCTTCCTAGGGGGCTCTCCTACCGGGTCAGGAGAGGCCTCGGAAGAGGAGATCATCCCCACTGGGGATACTTGAGGAGCTGGCTCTCTACGATCCGGGATGAGAGAGTGAGCAGAAATCACCGGAGGCACCGTGGAGGGAGGGACAGACGGAGCCAACTGTGGAGTTGAACCTGGTTCTAACACGCTCCTCATGACCTCGAAGGCACCCCTGTCAGGCACTCCGAAAAGCTGAAAACCTCCCCCGGCACCGACAGTGATGGCTCCGAGGCCAATGTCGGAGCTGAACTCACCAGCGCCGAAGCACCAAGAGGGAGAGCGGGGTTGGACAAGGGTCCGATGCCACTCACCCCCTCGGAGCAGACGAGGGAAGTCCGGCGCCGAGATTCTTCCAAGGAAGACATCGGAGCAGACGACAGCACCGAAGACAACGGTATCGGTTCCGACGCCACCACAGTCTCGGGTCCGAGCCGCCCCGGCTCCGAACTCAAAGGAGTCAGAGGAGGAACATTCTGAGTGATGGGATTAGTCCTCGACTGTTGAGTCGGACTTTGAAGCATCTGGGCAAGTGCCTCGGACTTAAGAAGTCGACTCACTACCCTCTGAAGGTCATGATCTGATAGTCTCGACGACCTAGAGGAGTGAGATCTATGGCTCCGTTCAGACAGCAATGGTGATGCTGGAGCCGAATGAATGGAGCCGATAGATGGTGATCGGGACCTTTTTCTGGAGGTCGGTTCTGACAATTTGATCGGAGCCGACTCACAGATGTTTTCCTCGGCTTCGGCCGGAGCCGAGGAAATAGCAGGGACATGAGTTCGAGAGTCATCGGCTCCAGCCGGAGCCGATGTTCGAACAGCCTTCGGAGCCCCAGAAGATGACTCAGAGACCGGAGCCGAAGGTCTGGGATGCTTCGAGGGCTTCCCCGAGGATTGAGTCGGGGGACCCTCAGGCTTCAATAAGCCCCTTAGAATGAGCTTATTTTTACGCACCTGCAGGACTCTAGGGCTGAAGCCATGGCAAACAGCACAAGAGTCCTGCAGGTGCAAAGGTCCCAGGCAGTATACACAAGAAGTGTGACCGTCTGTCAGAGACATCTTCTGACAGCACGAGTCACACTTCTTAAAGCCTGAGACCTTTGATTCCTTAGACATGTCTAAAGAAGAAAAAGTGTAACCACACACTCACACACACACACTGATTACACTTAATAAAAATTAAATTAAATTATAAGTAATTTAGAAATTAAATCCCTACAAAAACACAGTCACTCCAACTACTAGGAAGGGAGGGACTGGGCCTAAAGCCCAAGGGAAGAACTCTAGTGAGTTTAGGAAAAAAGGGGAAAATCTGAACTAGGAATGGAAGGAAATTACCTAATTTATAAAATTATGAAGAAAAACTAACTTAAAAGGGGGTCTATCTAAGATAATAACTAGTTTTTAAAACTAACCTGATGAGCCGGTTGAAAAGCACCTCGATCGCTATAGTGGCAAACGAGATCTGAGGAGTTACCGCCTAGCATTGTGGGATATAGGGGAGCCTCGAGCCGGTGGAACTAGCTCTTGAGCTTTTAGAGTGGCCGAGTCGGAGCCGAGGATCGGCTCCGAACCCATCCAGCAAGAATGAAGGCGAGATAGACAACTTAACATCAACCAATTACTACAGCTCTTGTGCTGAGGTCACTTCCTACAGGGACAGGTAGGCTGCTCAAGGCTCCCCACTCCCACTGGTGAGCAAAGAAACTTCCTTCTATCCAAGTAAGGTAATGGACAACACAGGAACTACACCAAAGCCCAGAATACAGCAATGCCTGTAAATTGGTCTAAACTAGTCGAGGAGAGGAGGGAAAACAAGGATTATTTTTTTGTTTTTTTTTTGTTTTTAGATAGAAACACACAGAAAATGCAGAAATAGTAATAAATCAGTTGCACAGGCTAGCACACTTTAGTGGGCAGCCTCAACAGTTAAATTAAACAAACAAACAAACAAACTTTCGATCAAATTCGACTAAAAAGTAACTTTAAGTGCAGATATTAAAATAATGCAGCAAACAGCTAAAAAAACAGTTTAAGCTTGTTTAGGGTAAGCTAGAGAAGATATTTCAAGTAAAAAAATAGCAAAGATACTTAAATCCAGAAAGTAGTCGCTTTTCTGAGTTCTCTGTAGCTAGGACCACTCTGCAGGACCAAGAGGAGTTTGTCTGAGTAGTATAGCCAGAAAAAACGCATTTAAATATAACAATGTGTTAAATAGCTCAATTTAATGGTAATCAGTGCACTTTTTCCTAGGTTAAAAGTTAGTATTTACTGAAAGATGCAAGTTGCTTTTCAATCTTGGAAGGAAACTATTAAGAACACACAGCAAACTGTGTTAGTGGCTCTAACATGCATTCATAGTTAACCTTCACATTAGAATAGGAAATGCCTGTGGGCGCAGCTATTGATTTGAGGCAACTGCTCCTACATGAAGGAGTTACATGGTTGCAGCCACTGATTTGAGGCAACTGCTCCTACATGAAGGGGATACTAACTAGTGTTTTTTGAACACTGTATAGCTGCCTGAATTTTGAGAAGGGATAGGAAACAATACCTTGATAAAACTATTCAGGAAAATATGAGAGACCAAGAGGCTCAAACGCATGCCCAAACAGGAAGCTTTATTGAAAGTTTAACGCATTTTCAGAGTTAATCATTTAACTCGTGTGATGCATAACCAAACACAACAAAGTTTTAGCAATTTAAGGAAACCACACATATATTAAAAATAAATCATGACTGAATAACATGATAGTGTTTTAAAACTTCTTGCAGTAAAACTATCAGACCTACAATCACATGTTCTCAGGTGTTATGCTCCATTTAACATTCACTATTCAAGGTAAAATATAAGAAATTGCTTAGGTGAAAATCAAAATGAATATTTTCCACCAATGACCCCTTCAGTACTTTTTCCATGTATGCACAAGCACTTTCACTGTCAGGCTGACACCAAAATGATTAATTTCCCACATACGTAGATTTCTTCAATAGTTCGTCCATGTATGCACAAGCACTCAAATGACACCAAAATTAATCATTTCCCTCATGATCCCTTAAGTAGCATTCCCATGTATGCACAAGCACTCAGATGACACCAAAATGAAACTTTTCCTCCAATGATGGCTTCAGTAGTTTGTCCATGTATGCAAAAGTGCCTAAATGAATCACTTCCCCAAAGATCCTTTCAGAAGTTTGTCCACGTATGGACAAACACGGAAATAAAATATTTCCCCAACTACTCCCTTCAGTAGTTTGTCCATGTATGCACAAGCACCTAAATGAACCATTTCTCCCAAAGAAACCTTCAGTAGTTTGTCTGTGCATGCACGAGCACTTGCATGCCACCAAAATGAAACGTTTCTCCTAAAGATCCCTCCAGTAATATGCCCATGTATTCACAAGCATTTCATGGACTGCAAAATGAAACATTTTCCCTAACGACCCCTTCATTAGTTTGGTTATATGTACAAGAACAAAAATGAAATATCACCCCCTGACAATTCCTTCAGTTGTATGTCCACATATGCACAAGCACTCAAACGACATCAAAATGAATAATTTCCCACAACAATCCCTTCAGTAGTTTGTCTCTGTATGCACAAGCATTCATATGATACCAAAATGAAATATCATCCACAAAGATTTCTTCAATAGTTTGTCCATGTATATACAAGTGCCAAAATGAAACATTTCCCTCACTGACCCCTTCAGTAATTTGTCCATGATATGTATACAAACACTCAAATTATATGATAATGAAACAGTTCTCCCAATGAACCCTTCAGTAGTTTGCCCAGGTATGTACAAGGATACTAGTAAGAAACTCCCCTACTTACTTGTTGCACTTTTTTTTTCCTGCCCTCTCAGTTTCTCTCCCACCGAAGTCTCCAAACACCAAAAAAGCTGCTGCTGTCCCTTCAAGCCCTGGTCCCAAACAGCTGAATCAGCTGACAAAATTGAGCCACTGCCAGGCAAGAACAAGTCTTTAGCAATTTTTTTTGGAATGACCCACAGTAAGAGATTTCAATTGCCAAACAAGATCACTGCAGCAGCAAATGTACAGTGAAATAGACTGTCTTTATTGCACTGTGGCACCACCCAGTCAACCTGGGCAGCCAATCACAGGTCTTTTTGGAGCACTGCCTAAGCAAAATGACATGCAGGGGCAGGAGGCACGTAGAAACATCTCCAATGCCCACTTAGGATATATGTGTTACCATTTCTCTTAAAGGGAAATTAAAAAAAAGATATTAAAAATATATACATTATATATATTTTTAATACATCTGCAAATTGTGCCCTGTAGAAGACAGTGCCTGGAGTGTTTATCCCTTTCGCCCTGCCCTAGCTACACTTCTAAACACTAAATGTTTTTCATTTCACTAAGTTCTATGCTGTCTATATACTTATTTGTAATAATACTACGTTCTCAAACTGAAATAGCTCAAGAGCCTAATGAAGATGAGTCCACTTAGCCAAAGGCCAGACAAGTGGCAAGTAATATTCCCCACAGAATATACTTAATTTAAGTTTATATTGTGTGATTACGCAAGGTGTAAAATATGATGGTGTCACAAACACAGCAAAACAGTAACAGTCACATATTTACACACTCACTCACTCTTCTGTGCAGCTGGTCTCATACTGCTATGTCCTGCAGCTCAAAACAGACAAACAGCGTAGTGCTTAAAATTCAAGTGCTTCTGCTACTGTTTGTTCTGTGCTCCAGGAAGTCTATCTCTCTTTCTCTATCTTTCACTGGATTCAGAAACAATCCAATAAGACAAGAGGAGCTGCTATAGACAATCTAGCAACAAAGACAAGCATCTGGCAACGTGGTTCAGACTGCAAAGTGACCTGTCTTTTTTTTTATTTAATGCCCAAGAAGCATGCTAGACTGGGGCAAAGGTCTTTAGGCCAAAGTGACCATGTCAATGGGATGAATCTGATGAGCATGCTGGCAGTTTAAATCCCTGCTTTACATTACTTATGCCAAGTAAATAATTTAAAATTTTCACTTTAAATCCTTGCAGCTGATACTTTGTATGCCAAATGGTTTACTGCATTTTACTAATATCTTTTCAACCAGGATGGGTCGGTAACTTGAAGGGTGATTGCTCAGAGAAAATTTCAGCCATTTAAATATTTAAAAGTTGTTTTATTTTACAGATACACAGTAAGACATGTTCTTGTTTTGTTAATTCTAACTGGTGGCAGTAACTCCGAAAGCTTGGGAAGTGGGTGTGGGTTCTGGAGAGTTGCTACATAACCCAGTTATGGAAAATGTTGTGTGGGTGTGGGTTCAAAGTAACTTGAGATCAAGTTTTAATTACTCCATGAAAGACTGCACCTGAAGGTACTGGCCTCAGTCTAAGGTGGGTGAAATCCTGAGCAGCCAGTGATTACATCTCAAAAATTGCAGCTGCACAGTAAAGCTCATTTGGGTATAGCAAGGCTCTGATATTACCCAAGGCAGCAGTGCCCATTTACCATACACCCTTAAGGACAATGGCCCTTTGATTATTAACTGGTACCAGTAGTGTGATTCAAACTCCATACTGCTGATTCTGTCATCCACATTTTTAAAAACAACTTTATTTACAGATATCATGAAACATACATAACTATTTACACCGCTGACATAAAATAAAAGCAAAGCAGCATGAAAGAGAGAATCAATGTATAAACACTCTGATTTAAGTTAACATAGTTTTACACATTACAAACAAGAAAGGAAAAGTTAAGAATTTAGTCTAAGTAATCTTTCACTCTCAGCCCTGCAGTTGGGGGGTGACTGAGGACCAGACAGGACATCCAGCCTTGGGAAAAAAAAAAAAAAAAAAAAACAAGTTCTAATCACCACCCCTTCTCAAAGATTACTGCTTCTCTTAGGAGGTATACCGGTTCTCCCAATGAGAAACATGGTGGAAAATAATGATTGACTCAAGTATATAACCTACCATCCCACAATCCCTTGGCATAAATAAATCAACTCCATCTATCAGATTTTAATTCTACCACCTCAAAGGAAATTCCCCTTCTGGAACAGTGCAATTACTCCTCTTCGTCTACCCATGAGGCATGGAATAACCTCCTATTTTATATGCTGAGAGAGTAAACGTGATCATTCAACTTCAGCATAATGAGATTCTTGTAGAAAAATTATGGACGGCACCAACCTTTTTAAGAAAAATTTTTAACCTGGCTCTTTTAATGGGGTTAATTAGCCAATTTAAATTCCAATACATTAAAGTATGTATCATAATTAATTTTATGTAGAGAAATCCTTTTGAAAGCAGTGACCTGTAAATGAATCCAGTTCAAGTACCGTATGTTATTCCTTTCCTTATGGTTTATACTTATCTGTTTACTGAGTATATCACCATTTTCAGTTATATGCACCACAGTACTTGTCAGTGTATGATCTTGGACAGCAAAACAATAACATAACTGAGTTGTTGCTCTCCAACAAACATAAGATCAGAATTATACATAACTTTTCAACAACCTTAACCAGATAAAACCAACAATTATCTGTCTTTCCTCTTTTTATATTAGATATTGTGTAAATGCTTTTCCCCAAAATTATACTGTGTGTACAGTGAAGGAAATGTGCAAGGCCAAACAGCAGTTTTCAAAATAATATGGCTTGCTTGCAGGAACAGTTATTTTTTGTAAATGTTCAGCTTAGATATTAATAACATATAGCTGTGGGCTTTACTGTAAATGCATCATGTTATAGAAAAAAAGGAAGTTGACTTTCTTGGCTTTCAGATGCAGAAATAAATAAATAAAATGCAGACAGGTCAAGTGACGCAAAGATGACGTGGAGGACTTTTGTGAAGTCTTCGGATACAGTGAGGACCAAAAAAGGGCATGAAATAACCATGGACTTTTTCATGACACAGACAGAAACCAGAAGAACAAGTCACAAGAACATTAAAAATAACATTGGACGAAAAGAGTATATAAACTGGACAGTATGTTTCATTCTGTAGGTGACATTTAGACTAAGCGTGCGCTTTAGTCTACTCATCTGTCTAGCTGTGTTATAATAGAATTGAAATAGCTCTGAAAGAATTAACTGTTTGGCAAAAATTTGTTCTGAGACAAAGTATAACAGATACAGTAGTACGGAGTTTGTCTGGTCTACTTTTGGACATTTTCTTCAGTGGTGACATTTCTTCATATTGCTTCCACACAGGAGGCATCAGCCTCTATATCTGGATGGAGGCAATATCAGTTAAATTGCACAACTGAAGGTGAAAGCTAAATAAATAGTGTAGTGAGTAGTCATGCAATAGCAAGGTTCTCCAAAGCCACACACATTCAAATTATCCCTATCTCCCCAATGTACAATATTATGGCTGCATTAAAAAAGGCATTTTTACACCAATATCTTGAAAGTTGGAAATGATCAGTACAGTGTTAAATGACAGAGCATAGCAGCTTTAGAAACTTTATAAGTTCATAGGTTGGTATTAGGCTATTGGCCCTAGGGCCTATACAAGCCTAGCCATAACAATTCCCTGGCTATTTCTTCCCACAGTATTTACTTCCATGGACTCCTGTCTAGCAGGGCGACTGATGTGATCCCCGGGGTGAATTTCCCATCTCCCACCCAATCAGCAAGGTTCCTTTTGAAGATTGCCAAAGAGGTGCTCCGCTTGACATGTATGGGCAGTCTATTCCAGAGTCTGGGGAGTCTCTGGGTCAGGAACCTATCCCTCCAGCATGTTTGGTTCATTGTGATGACAAGGTTTAGATCCCTGCAGTGTGTGTGTCTCTCTGAGGGACTGGGATTTCTTTAAGTGAAGCATGTCCAACAGCTCTGGGTTTGACATGGCCTTGTATGTTAAGCAGAGATCGCCTCTGAGTAGACGCTCTGCGACAGAGTATAGGTGGAGCTTTTTTAGACAGTCAGCATAGGGCATCTGCTTTAGGCCTGTGATTCTTTTAGTGAGGTATTTCTGTGGCCTTTCCAGTTGTTGCAAATGTCCTGAGAGGTACATACCAAATGGGGCATTGTATTCTATAATGGGTCTAATGAGGGATGAGTACAGTGGGACAATGACCTCCTTTTTTCTGGATGAAAAGCCCTTAGTGATGAGGTGTGCCACATAGAAGGATTTCCTGACTGTTGTGGCGATGTGGCTATCGAAGGTGATACCACTGTCCACCTGTGTACCTATGTTTCTCATCACACTTTCGGTGTTTAGTGTACTGCCACCTATGTGGTAATTCATGGGTACATATTTTTTCCCAAAGGGGATAACTATACATTGCTTGGCACTGAGCTTGGGCCCATGGCTCTGGCGCCAAGCAACTGTTTCTGTAAGGCCCCTTTGTAGAATATCCACATCATTTGGGGATTCGATAATGGCTCCCAGTTTGCAGCCATCTGTGAACTTTGTTAGCCAGAGTCCCTTACTGTTGGCCTGTACTTCAGAGAAGTAGAAGCGAAACAAGGGCTTTCCCAGGACTGAACCCTGAGGTACTCCACTTATCACTTGTCTGGAGCTGGATTTGGAGTCAGCTACTTTTACAGTGCGGGTTCTGAAAGCAAGCCAGTTAGCAACCCATCGAGTGACATAGGGATTAATGCCTATCTTAGTAAGTTTAGCTATGCTTCCAGAGTAGGGGATGGCATCGAAGGCCTTGGTGAGGTCCAGATAGGCTGTGTGGACCACCTTACCCTTGTCCACGGCTCTGGAGACTGATTCGAAGAAGTCAATCAGGTTCAGGAGACAAGATCATCCCTTCACGAACCCAAACTGCATGGGGTCCAGTGTTTGAAGGTTGACTTTAACAGCTTCTTTGGGGTCCAGTGTTTGAAGGTTGACTTTAACAGCTTCTTTCTATGAGCTGCCTATAATTGTCCTATTTTGTCGGCCCATGGTGACATTCATAATCTGTCTTACACCTTGTGCTGCCTCAGCATAAGCTTTCCTGTGGTCCAAAAATCTCTGCCTCAATAAAGGAAAGGGCTCAGAAGCCGATTTAGGGAGCCCCAGGAACTGTGGAACTAAATTTCTCTTTTTCACCAGTTTCAACTTCCAAACATCTTCTGAATTTTATGCAAAGCTTCTGTAAGAGAGGAAAAGGAATGCCAGATGCCCTTAAATAAGATTCCTAAAAAGAGTGCAGGATAAATAAGCAGAGTTTTCAAGTTATTTTCACCGCAAAGCCTGCATACAGAAATAAATGCATCCTTCTTCCGTCTTGTTTCTATTGAACAGTCACTGTCAAAAAGAGCCCTGGAGTTCTGACAGGTAACTATTTTAGCCGGTGTCCAAAGTGTATAAAGAAATCTTTCTTTGAGGTTAAGGGAAAAAAAAACATAACAGAACTGGTTGGGGACCCCTTCCTCGAATTACTGCTGGTAGAAATACCCTGTAGGCCCATTCAATGTCCACTGAATCTAACGTTACACCTGACTACTCTAGCAACTAATCCCTTATATAGTCTGCAGAGTTATTTCCCTCCAGTTTCTAAGGGAAACCAGTAATTCTCAAGTTCTTGTGTCTATCTTAAGTCTTCTAATTCAATTATTTTCCCTACCAATTCCTCAATTCTTTTTTCACCTCTAGAGATCCTATGTTCTACCTGCTGGCTTAACCCCCCCCCCCCAGGCCCTTGAATTTATCGAAGTGCAATATGAGGGTATGTTCCACTTCTGACAACCTATTGTCAGTCCTATGCATATAAGTCTCCAACATGGAGTTTATTTTCTGTAGTATTTGAATGATTTTCAAGAGGGAAGATTCTGAAGCACCTGCAGAAATTGGTGAGTAGCTTGAAGTCGGGTTGTCTGGGGAGGAGTTGTCGGACTGCATAGTCAAATTGAGTGGGCTAGCCAAGCAAGCCATTGCAGGTGTTGAATATGCTTTGACCCTCTTCTGCGCTCATCTTTTGCCCTTAGACATTCACAATAAGTCTTAGCTGCCTGTATTTCTTGTTTTTTTCCCTCCATTAAACCTTAGGTTGTGGGGGGGGGGGGGTTACTTCTTCCCAGAGGGCTGCACAAAAGTACATGTGTTAACATCTCCACTCCCCACCGGAATACTATCACTGAAATTTTTGATGGCACCAGTGTTGGTGGTAAATGCCATAGTCCTTGACTATCACACAATCACACATTAACTGGTAGGCAACAGCTGGATCGGGTAAACTGTACTTGTACACCTAGTAAATTTTTTTCCCCTTCTCCCCAGGATCTTGTCAGACTGCTTCACCCAGCTGTTCCATTTCTTTTGAAGAAATGACAGTCAGCTATTCCATAGCTAAATAAGTCACCAATGGTTTACTCGTTCCTGCTCAGGAACCAAGATTGTCTTTCAATTCCCCAGTGAGAGTGAGGTAGTAGGAAATGGAAAAGTTTGCTGGTCCTAGAAGATGGTCTACCCCCCCCCCCCCATGTTAGGTAAACGTCTTAGCAGACTTGATTATCAGGCAGAACGGTGTCAGAATTCTAGGAGTGGATAACAGGAATCTAAATACCCCCCCCCCCCCCAGCAGCTCCTCATAGCCTACAATCACTGCCTCACTAGGAAAGTACATTTCCGAACACCAATTTCTCCTTGGCTGCATAGTAAAAATAAACTAATGGCAGAGTGTGCTCTGTCAATTTGGAACTCCACGGGTGGATGAGTGGATGAGAAGTTACTACTTTTGAAATGTAAGCAGACTTTATAATAAAGTCAGCACTTTGCCTGAAGGAATCAGAATCTGGTTAGCAAACTGTGACAGTAACACTGCTAAGGAAATGAGGGCAAAGGGTGATTTCTATCTAAACAGTAGGGCAAAACTGCATTTGAAGGGGGTTGTGAGCACCACACACAGGTATAATGGAACTCAAAGGTAGCTAAAATCACAGTAGACTGAATAGGCAAAAGGAGAAAACACTGTCCAAAGTTGTGAAATGTAAAGCTCTGTTTTTTTGTCTCTCACAGCTTGGCTACTACCCAAGGTAGCAGTATACATTTATCACATACTTTCAAGCCAGTTTGTCCAGTGAATACTAACTGGCACCAGTGGCTGATTACTTCTGCTGCCTAAACGTTTTCAATAAAAGTGGTGCAGAACTTAAAATGTGCAACACCTGACCATAACAGGGATCACTATGGATCTTCTCAATACTCTAGAGTTTTGGAGAGCTCTGTTGCTGCTCTGCCTTTACTGTGCTCACAGCGATGGCCTGCACTCTGATTCTGAATGGCTGCTTGCCCTTCTTGGATTTTCTGTTAGGTTGAGCAACTTTATGATCCCTCTGTTTCGTAAAGCTAATGGAGAAAAAGATGATCACCTGGCATCTCTCTTGGTCTAAAATAAAGCCCTAGATATCATTCTGCAGCAGGACTTCAAAGTGTCACAATAATACACATCTTAACACAATCACCCTGAAACGCCACACATCTGTTGCAAGCTCCCGCTATGTTAAAATAAGACCTCTGGAGCTATGACAAAACCTCTTGACAGTAATTTTTCTTAAGCAGCTACAATCTGATCTTGAACTTGGATAAACTGATACAGCCATTTCCTACCAAGACACATGTATTCCTCTCCAGTATGTTCTGAAATGCTCATTACTTGGCAAGGGAAAGTCAAAGAAACAGTCTGTCATGTACCTTATTTTCTTACTGATCTAGATGCTTACAGTCTTTATACAAGGTCACTGAAATGGTGAGAAATATGTTGCCTCTCATCAGTAGCTGTGGTCATGTCTCATGTAACTGCTACATGCTGCTCCAACAGTGAGTATCCCATGGAGGAAGTGTATTTCTTATCCAGATGGTATGACACGACTTCTTGGCAGATTTGATTATGGGGTGGAATAATGGCACAATTCCAGTAGTAGACAATGGAGATCTAAATATTTTGTTACAGATATCATATACCCCAGAATCTGGTAAAGCCCAAGATTAAAAAAAAAAAAAAACTCAGTGAAAGGCAGATCCTTTGCAGTGGAGGGATGAAACTGCATGAAATGAACTCCAAAGAGTAAAATTAATTACCCAGAAATGGGGCAATTTCTTCAAAGTATACTAATCTGGCATGATCATCTGAGTCAATGTCAGAAGCTTTATCATCAGACAAAAGTTTTCTTGAGAAATCAGGTTTGGGTACCTTATAGTGCCCTACTGAAAGTTGACAATGTTTTAGTCAAATCACTCAGGGACTTGGTGAGCACTAGAAACTTAATCTCAAGAAATTAAATTAAGGACTCCTTAGAACATACCATTTACTAAATGTATTCCCTTACAATATACCATTTACTAAATGTATTATAATTCGTCCAGATACATGACATTTACCCTTTCCCTTATGGTTTTGGCTGTGTCTGAAATGAGACCATGAAGGATGCATTAACAAACTGTCAAACTGATAAAAATGCCTTTATCCAGGAATCCACTGTCACATTTTTAATAGACCATGGACGTTTTGCCAACAATGTGTCTAGTGATTTTTTTTTTAATTGATAGAGCATCAAAAGGCTCTTATTCATTTCTTAATTCAGGAAAAGGGTATCAGAATCAAGCAAATATGTTTGAGCTTTAAAAGATAATTGGAGGGTCCACAAATGAGAAAGTACTACAGTATTAGTATCACCCATCTCCAGTGCTCAGCTGGCCAAGATAAATACTACTGTTGAAAAGAGGAAATTCATTGCCGAAATGAAACTGGCTGTTAATATGCCACAATTCTCTCCTTTGGCAATGAGCTGCTGAAGAAGACTGCAGCACTGGCCCTTTCAGCTAAGGGTCAGATGCAGGTCAACAGCACCCACAGGAGGAAGACGTATCTTGCCTCCTGGATTTATGGGGCCTTTTTATAAGGTCTATGATAATATGCTGATAATTAATAATAGTACCGCTTTATCTAGAATAAACAGTAAGACATTTTGGCTTAGATTTGGCCTCCTAATGTTCCTTAGATTAACTATACATGACAATAAAGTTACTTGTTGAAATTCCTATAAAAATGCAAATATACTGGGTGATGTTCTGGGCCGTGGTTCTATATGTGATGGTCTTAGAAAGCACTTCCACTTGAAAGAACATTTCAGAACAGTGCTTCAGAAACGAATTCATATATATTTCTCCAATGGCACCGATGAAGTGAGATGTTTAAAAGCATTAAAACTAAAAAAGGGCACTTGGAGGTACCAGAAGAAAGGAAACACCACTTCCGAAGTATTAAAGGATTGCGTTTATATTTGTAACTTCGGAAATGGTGTCTCCTTTAATCTGGTGCCTCCAAGTGCCCTATTTTCAGTATTAGTGGTTGCTGCTGGTTGCAGTCTTTGGACAGTTTGTTCCTTTTTTTCTTCTTGAGTTATGTTTAAAAGCACATAATGAAACCTATGCATAACTGTTGAACAGTTCTAAGAACAATTCCCTATGGAAGGTTAAGACTTCAACAGCAACAACAAAAATACCATGCTGACTGAAAATCCTGAAAATTAATAATGTTTTCTGAAATATATATTCAAATACACAAATATATGCAATATGAGTATAGATGACCAGCTAAAAATAAAACTGGAAAAAATCTGTGCCCCCCTCCCTTCCATAAGGACTAGGCACTTTTAAGGATGCTGAACTGGTAGAAGGGACTGTTGGGGATAGTGCAAAAACTGCAGCTGTTCACTGCTACCTACATACTGTTTAAGGCAATGAACCCAGAACTGTGAACAACTCTTCTGCTTCATAATAACAAAAGCTGAACAGCAGTGCTGTACAGTGCAGCCCATAAACTTATTTTCATAACAATCTACAGCACTGATTTAAATTACTCAATAAGAAAACCTGATTAGCTTATTAAAAACGGAAGAAACTGTCATTTTCTTTTACGGAAAGTCATTAACCCAGCTATAATGTAACAAAAATGTATATTCCCTTGTGTACTCATTACTCTGGAATATTTTAAGTTACTGTCAAAATATATTTTACAGAACTCACTGTATGCTGACCAATCATTGAAGTTTAAAGTAAAAAGATAACATCAAAATCCAAAGTACCATAATCAGTTTGGTACGCTAAAATGAATCAATCACATTTCAATTACTGTACATCAAAATGTAATTACTGTCCCTAAAGACAAAAAGCAAACTTTTCATAGAGTTATCACAGCATTAAAGTACTTTGCAGCAATCATGTGATTTAACATTAAAAGAATATCAATTTTGATTTTCATAATTTAAAAATGAAAAGAAGGGTGTAAAGCATAGTATTGCAAGTATACTGAAAAATATATACTTCTAACTAGAGAAACCCATCATGCCTTCCACTTTTCATCTCTGCAATAGTAAGCCTCCACATCTGTACAGCAGGTATCATTGGGAAGTGAAATGCTTTGTCCTGTTTAATAACTATACAAATACTTCCCCTTTCACTAATTACACAGCAAAGCAGTTTTAATTTGTTCATTACTTCAAATCTTGCCAAAATACTAAATGCATTGCCTCCATATGTCTTCTTTATTTTATTTTATCTTATGAGCAAATGCAATCTCTGTAAATAGGCGTGTTTACTTTAATACTCAGTGATTGCACCAGCCTACCAGAAAGTAGTACTGTAAGAAACAGCAGTCTACTGTGAAGCTAATTCTATCTTCATAGTACTGGATGCTTCTAATCTATAGTCAGATCAGGCTCACTAAAACCAGTTATCTCATGGCTCAGATGTAGGGTATCAAATAGCTTGTGGTGATTCTCTATAAGTGCATGGAAATAACAAACTAAAAACTTCAGCCTTTTTTAGAACCTGGAAAAAAATTCTCAGTTCCACACTTAATGTCAGACCACGAGTTTAGATTCACAGTAGGAGCTTAACATTCAACCAAATGTACTTCTCCCACATGCTTTCCACACTCTATTCTTTGGGGAGGAAAAATGTATGCCACTGACCTACTACTGTAAATATAACTTTAAAAATAAATGAATCATACCTACAACAAGACTTCAAACTGTTTTGTACAAATTATTAAGCTGTAGCATGAATCAGAAAGACAGGTAACATGGATAAGAAAAAAGGACACATGCAATTATAATAAAGAGTTCACTTAGAAAACTGGAGAGGGATTAATGGGTTACCACATAGGTCAGTCATTTTCATTATGTTTATAAACAGCACTACAGACGGCTTATATTGTTGACAAGATGTTATGCTGCACTAACACACAATGCAATAAGAAGAAAAACACACAACACCTCTGAAGGCTGCAGAACTTTATAAAACATGGCAGCTTAAATTCAATGTAAAATAATGTGTGTGGGGAGAAAAAATGAAATAAAGGAGTATGGAGTAGCAACAATAAAAGAAGAAAGGAGTTTAGGTAGCCAAGTTAGTTGCCCTAGGGTGTAACAGCACCAAAGAAGGCTGGCAGAATGCTGAAAAGCAGATGGAGAGGCATCATTAACAGAAGACAAGATATTTTGCTATATACATATTGGTTGGTCCCCAAATGGAGTACTGTGTGTATTTCTGAATATTTTACCAAAATATGTAAACAGGATTGAGGCTGTACAGAGGAGGTTAAAAGTATTGCAAAGTCCACATCAGAAACGAAATCAAAAGAGACTACAGCAGCTTACGGTACATAATCTCACAGAATGTAGACAAGAGATGGAATTTTAAACAATCATAAGTACCTCGGGGAGATCAATCAAGTCTACCCATGTAAAGAAGATGATATATGACCACAAGAGAACACAATCAGAAATGTTTTATTTTACAGAAAATAGACAAATGAAATAGCACTCTGGAAGAGGTTAAACAGACACAGATAATGGCAGAATTCAAGGATGCATGAGAAAGACGTAAGATACTTCCTGTGCAGGAGTGGGAAACAAATGACGGGTTGAGTAGGACCTACAGATTATCCAAGAGCTAAGAGAAAAGGCTGAATGGGTTAGTAATGCAGTCCTCGTCTTGCACTACTTGAATTCATCATTTTCTGCAGTTAGAGTTTGCCATTTCTTTTTTCTTTTTTTTTTAAAGTTTCAGTTTTCTGAGATGGCCAGGAGTCCACAATGACAGTTAGTGACATAACATGGTAACTACATGCACATGTCAGGCTCCTTTGGTTGTACTTCTTTCCTTCTAGCCAGCAGTGAACACCATCCTACAAATCAATACATTACAATGAAGGTCAGATTATTCCTCCTGCTGAAAACTAATACAATGTCAAATTAAAAAGAACTCTAGCAGCTAAAGCTAGCTAAAGGGGTCAACCACCCACATGGGGATGATGTCCTGACTCCTCATTGAAAGTCCTTGTGATGCCCCTGCACTGGCCCAGCAATCAAGGAGCCTCAATCTTCACCACTAGCACCAGTGAGGGACGTGCAGATTGGGAGGATGACAAGTACACACACAGTAAAGTACAACTTCCCTTAAGAGCACACAGAGACCACAGTCAGTCTGGGGCTGGTTTCTCCCTCTCTGTCCGGATCCCCAATAAGACTCCCTACTGGCACAGCCAAGTGGTCAAGCCAAAACCTCCAGCACCCTCTTTGTCCAAACAGTGCTTCATGTCTCTGCCCAAGCAGCTGACACACACACACACACACACACACACACACACACACACACACACACACACACACACACACACATACACACACATACACACACACACTTTGAGATGTTATTTATTTGCAAACACACACCCACTCCTGGGGAAGGCTGGCACAGCCCCTTCTGCCCACACTTACTTATCAGCAACTATAAGGCCCTTACCAAAGGGTGACCAATTCTACTTTGTAATGTTACTATTATCCAAATATTAAGTGTGACCAATAGCAAGGCTACTGGAGTGGCCTATATAGTGTCACCAAATACATATGCAAGTACTCTAAGAGCTTAAATATCTCTACATAAACCAGCCACAATTAAAAGGTTTAAATATATTTAATAATAAAAGCACAAGACAATACTCAATAACTCAGCACAGTGACAACAGAGTTCAGAATCACAAGAAATATTTTAAAACACCATTGCAGGACAGTCTCACATAAATACATAAAACATCTAAACTAATCTTACTATATTCCTATCTCTAAGAGAAATCACTGTAATCTAGTACTTACTATTAGTAAGGCAGAAGTGCTGATGGGAGGATGTTTCTAGGTCCAAAGACAAATACAAAATGCACAAATTTTCTCTGAGAGATAGTTCTTAAATTAATAACACCACATTACTACCTGGTCAACTGGATGACATCACTATTTGTCACTTGCCTTCAGTTCCCAGGCTAACAGATACCAAGAGAATTTAACATTTCTCTGTGAAAAATACTTCTCTCAGAAGTTTGCCTGGAAATGGAAGTCGTAAAACAGTCGAAACCTGTAATTATTTCTGTTTCCAGACGAGAAATAACCTCTAGCTGTAGATATCCTGTCTTCTTGCTGTATTAACTAACTTTATAACACATTGTAAAACTCTTCACTTATTTTCTCAGAGTTTGCAAGTTAACTCTGTTATTTTCCAGTAGGGTACACTGTGGCTACATTCTTGAAGCTCAGTACAGAACATACAGTTCAACACACACTTCTGCACCAGCAGTTTAATATACACAACATACAGTTCCCTTACATTTTAAGACAAGCATACAAATCATATTAATATTCACAAATGACATAGAATTATTTACAAAATTCCAGCTACCTGGTATGGCAGCCTCACAGTCCGCTCATATATCAACATATACCCAAGAAAATACCTGTTGTATCCAACTGTAAGGCACCTGAATTATGGGTCCTGGGGTTGGGATGAATCCCAAACAGTAAACCAACAGGGTGCAAGGAGCCAGAGAATTAAACACAGCTCAGAAACTCCAGTCCTGAATCTTAGAGTTGTTGGTCATGACAATTAGTCTTGGAGGAAATGTACTTCGCACACCAAATGGTTACATTATCAATGTTTGCAATAAAGACATTTTAAAGAGAGCAATGAAGGCAGCTAAGCCTCCAGTGAAGCTAGACTCTATGGCTAGAAATGGTTAAAATCAGACCTCCATTCCTAGTAGGGAGTGGAAGTGGGCAGGCCAAGACCCAGACCAGAAAGGAAGCTCTAGCAAACTAGCCACCCCAAGCAAATTGGCAGCAACAGGAAAGGTTGTGGGAGGGGAAAGTCCACCTAAGATTCAGAAAGGAATATCCATCAAAGCTGGTTCATCGTCAAGGGCTGAACTATATGAGAAGGCACTCTTGTTTTGAGGGTGTAATTGTATCCAAAGTTAGGTTCTGAGCTATATCCATACTCTCATAAATGTGGTTTCCTAAACCCTATCCCCTCCATATAGGGTTAATCAGCAAGGACAACATGTGCCTCTATGCCAAAAGGCAATGTTGAGCTGCAAAATAAGGTTTCCTGATCCCCTTCCACAAGTGAGGGTGACTAGTGAGGTCAACATGTGGCTATGTGCCAAAATGTAATATTTTAATCATGAGCCAGGAAGAAGATATGCAAACCTGTAGTGGTCTTCTCGTGTAAAGACTGAAGTGGTGAAGTTCTGCAGGGAAGAACATTCTGGGAAGTTCACTGGCAAGAGCTACCACAAGACAGTCACACCAGAGTAGAGCAAACATGGGTTCTGGTCTCACCAGGCTATTGCCACAGCTACCAACACTTGGTGAAATACTAGACTCCTAAAGCAACTTCCATGATAAATGTCAGAGTGACTTGTAAAGAGTAATGCCCATCCAGAGGAAACTACCTCCACTCTTACGATACTATATAACCTCTCCTCTTATACCTTTCCCCTAAAACCCAACTTTCACTCACTCACCTCTATCTATCTAGTCTTTGCTCAACTACCTCACTCATTCTTAACCCCATCACTCTACACTGGTTATAAAACCTTACCTGCACACATAAAACATGATACAGGCAAAACAACACACATTAAAGGAAAACCTAAGTGCCACCTACTCCTTGTCCCCAAACCTCAGCCAATCCCTTTTCTCCTCTCCCTTTTACTTGCAGGTGACATACATCCCCAACCCTGGCCCAGCTCAACCTTCATCTTCAGATGGTACCTTCAAACATACCACCACCCCCAATTCTCATATCCCACCAAAACACATGTCCTTTTACTCCATCAACCTGAGAAGCATAATAAATAAAATTACTGAATTCCCTTCTTGGATCTCACAACACTCTCCTGATATAATAACCCTTAGTGAGGCTTGGTTAAAACCCCACATCTCTGATAGGGACATCCTTCCTCCATGCTATAACATCTTAAGACTAGATAGAACAAAAAGAAAAGGACGGGGTGCTGCTATCATGTACACTGATAATCTCACACTAACTCCCCTACCATCTCCCTCCTTTCCAATTTCCCCTGCTGAACTCCTTCTGGCCAGCTGTAAAATTAACCCCCACAACTCTCTAAACATTGCGGCTATCTACATCCCACCCGGTGACATCATCACTGTACTGGAAAGTTTACTTTCCACTCTCTCCTCAGACCTCCACAATGAGACTATAATCATGAGAAATGTCAACATCAACTGGTCCACACTTACAACTACATCCCCCTCTACCTCCTTTAACCCACATGGTTTCTCCCAATTAGTAACAACACCTACCAATTCCACTAAATCCACTATCTACTCAGCCATACTTGACTGGATCCTTGTATCTCATCCCCACAAATATAACTTCCCTGAAACCCTTCCTGACACCCTTAGTGACCACTCTCCTAACAAAGTCCTCCACTTTACTCCACAAACACTCAAACCCCATATAACTAAAACCTGCAATAAGATAAAAAACTTGGACCCAAATGAACTCAACAGTCACCTCTCTCTTATTGTTTGGACCTTTCTCAAACAATTACCCCTTGAAGCAGTCATGGAATTTAATAACACATTCCTCAACATTCTAAACTCCCTGGTCCCCATACATAAGGTCAGAATAAAATCCACTGTGTCACCCTGGCTTACTCCCTCCACTCTTTCACTAATGGCACAGAGAGACAGAAAGTGGAAACTCTGGGTCAAAACCAAACTGCCCATTCACTATAACAATACAGACAACTTCGTAACTTGGCTAAGCAAGCAAATAAAGACGACAAAAAGAACTACTACACAACCCTCCCTAAAACACACCTAAATAACCCCAAGAAATTCTAGCATAGAATTAATCAAATCCTATATCCAGGAAACCCATCCACCCCCACCCAAGCCCCACACTCACTCCTCTCCAAACTGCTACTAACTTTAACTCATACTTCATTGAGTCCATCAGCAAACTTATTAATCACTCCAACTCCAACACCAACCCTCCTACTCACCATAACCCCTCTCCTACATTCAGCCTACAAACTGTATCCACTTCGTACATAAAATCCCTACTCCTTAAGCTCAAACCTTGCTCTCCCTCTATAGATGGTCTCCCTCCACTCTTTCTCCAACTAGCTGCTAACTCCTTAGCCTTACTCATCTCTATTCTCATCAACAGATCCATCAATGAAGCTACAGTCCCATTCATCTGGAAGAAGTTCTACACTATTGTGTACACAAATTCTCCAGCATCTTACTCAAGAGAACTTAATTACTCCCACCCAATACGGCTTTCGCCCTGGCCATAGCACCTCTACAGCTCTCATCTCCTTCATAAACACTATTTCTCAAGCAAGAGAACAGAATAAACTAGCCTCTTGTCTCTTTCTTGACCTATCAAAGGCATTTGATACTGTCCACCATCCATTACTCTTAAGAGAAACTCTCCCAGTTAATCTTATCCCCTGCCACTATCTCCTGGTTCACTAGTTATCATAGCAACCATTCCCAGTCAGTCAAATGGGATTCAGCCACCTCAGAACTCCCAGTACTGATGGGCGTACCCTAAGGATAAATTCTAGGACCACTGCTTTTCAATATTTTTATTTATTTATTTCACATTTGTTAACCGGGTTAGTCCAACTAGGTAAGAAATTACCCATTTTCAGTGGAGACCCGAGGGGAAAAGCCCCAAACAAAACATACAAATAGAGACAAGTTAACAATATAAAGAGCAAAACAAACTTTTACTAATCAGTTATCTATCTTCACCCCACATTCATCACTAATGCAATATGCTGATGACTCCACAGTCATCACCATTGCTGACACACTTACCAAGCTCCATACTAAAACACAGGAATCCTTCTTGTCTGTTGAGAACTGGCTCAACCATAACCATCTAATTTTAAATCCAATAAAGACCAAACTCCTACTCTTTCTACCTAAAACAATGACCCACTTGAAACCAAACTTCTCCATCACCTCCCATAACAGCACAACTATCTTAGTTGAAGACCACACTAAACTACTCAGGGTCATCATTGATCTTCTTCTTCTTCTTTCGGCTTTTTCCCGGTTAGGGGTCGCCACAGCGGATCACCTTGTCCGCACATTGAATGGCAGTGGAGTTTTACGGTATCGAGTTGCCAGCCCGGCGCCCAACCTTCCACAGAAGGCACACTCACACACACACCTAGGGCCAATTTAGAGTGTCCAATCCACCTGCAGCATGTCTTTGGGATGTGGGAGGAAACCGGAGCACCCGGAGGAAACCCACGCGACCACAGGGAGGACATGCAGACTCCGCACAGAAGGCACCCCAGCCGAGGATCGAACCGGAGAACCTCTTGCTGTGAGGCACTCAGGGTCATCATTGATGATCAGCTAAAATTTGACCAGCATGTACTAAATAACATTAAAAAAAATCTAAAAACTTGGTCTTCTTTATAGAAATAAAAACTTTCTCTCTACTCAAGCTAAAATGGCTCTATCACATGCCTGCCTTCTACCAACCATTCTCTATGGCTCTCAAATTCTCACCAACCTGCAAACTTATATCCAAACTTGAATCCACCTATAACAAAGTAGCAAAATTTGCCACTGAACTACCATCCTCCTCTCATCGCTGTCTAGCACTACAAAAACTGAAATGGTTAGAATTCCCCCATAACCTAAATCTCTCCCAGCTCCAAGCAATCCATTCTACCTATTCCAGCCTACCTTTTGCCCTGCCATATCATCCATCATCTCATCCTACACCCCAGCTAGAACACTCCAGAGCTCTGACCAACACCAACCAAACCTAAGCTCAACATAGGAAAAAATCTGTATAGCTATTATCCTGCCAAAAACTGAAATTAACTCCCAACTGACGTCCGAAACACTAGATCCAAACCACTTTTCAGAAAGGCTGTGAAAAATCACTTTAGCAAAAATAAACTATGCCTCTGCAATCAACCCCCTGACTGACCCATCTCTCCAGACTAGCCAATCACTTTCTTTCTCCTACAAGTATCTAACCCAACCTCCAACCTAACTCTCTCACCCCTCATCACTGCTAAATCTTTCCCAACTTTCAACCCCAACACTTTGATTGTACTGGGGCCAATCACCTCAGCAGTAGAAGGTCTAAAACTGACTTCTACACTTTAACCTCCACTCACTGCTTATATTTCATTTCTGTATTATTTTCTTCTCTATACGGTATTTTTTAACTACTACAATATATGTAGTTAGCGAACATTGTACATACCCTCTAAGCAATATTATGTATTGTGTGACTCACTTAAGACATTTTATGTTTCATACTTTTGTACTTGTTTATGTTTGAACTGTGGAGCTTTTATCCCTGGGTCTCCACAGAAAAAGGGCCTCGTCCCAGATAGACCAACCCGGCCAAATAAATATGGAACTACTGTAGTGACACTTAGCAGTCATCATAAAAAAAACATCTCAAGGGCCAGCTACCTTCCAGGCATCCTGTGACTTTTGGGGGGGGGGGGGCACCTTCCTCAGCAAAGCAAAGAACTGGATAGAAACATCTCTATCAATTTAATGGGGAGGCAGATGGGAGGGCTAGCCCACCACCCTTTTCTTAAAAAACAAAACTTGACTGGAATCTCAGCCATAGTGTGTGAGCTTGGTCCAAAGCATTATAAAACTGATGGTAGATGTTACAAGAGGGTAAGGAGAATGAGAATGTCCAAATGCAGCCATACCCCAGTTCCACTGGCATAAAAAGATGGCAGTTTCTCATCCAGAGACCAGACTCAGACAAGCATCCAAAATCTAAAGAAGTCAGAAAAGGCTTCTCCTAGGAGATTCCACAAAGCAGATCTGGAGTTTGGTAGTAAAGGACAAGGTGAATGAAAGGGCACTTTGTCTTGTTCTTAATAAGACCTCCTTCGATTTACAGAAAAAGAAAAGAGGAGCAAATGTAGTGGAAGCAGTTCTGTAACAGAAAAGGGGGTCTGCAATTTCTTGAACAGGCCATCCAATGGTGCCTGGTAGGTCTGGTAAAGGAGTACTCTCTCATTAAAAATGAGCTTCCATAATAATATAAATGAGTCAGTTCTTGAAGAAAAACAACCATAATCATGCTGCTTGACTGGCACAAGCCGAAAACCTGTGGTCCTAATTACAGTCTTCACACAATCCAAATCAGAAAAAGCTACCTAGGACCCACCTGAGATATCACAGACAGGGCATGAAGGAGGTCTGCCTTAAGCCCATACTTCAGAAAATTCTTTAAATAGCCTACATTCAAATTCCTCAGGAAGGACTGGAATCTGGACAGATGAGATGCAGAGTTGCGGGTCCCAACATCCAATGTGGGAGAAAATATACCTTCTTGCTTCACCAGTCGAAAGCTACAGACCCCTTGTCAAATAAAACAGAAGCAAAAGGCCGTGGTTATTTCAGGAATGTTTATATAGTAATTCACTTCAATTGCCTTGGGGATTACATTGGATGTTGGCCCTCTTGGAGAACATGAGGAAACAGTGGCAGTACTTCCTAGCTTCTAAGACAGCATCCTTAAAGGCAGACTATAGGGAAGATGATCAGGGCATCTGCAGGCTCTTTACTTGTAGAGGCACTGAAGGGAGGAGAATGGAGACACAAGCATGCCAGACTTCATAAGCTGTAAGGAATATCCAAACAATAGGCCACTCGAGAAACGGCATAACAACTGGGAGGACACAGTATTCCTATCTCAAAAACAAGGGCCTTAAACCCCTTGGAGGAAGTTTAAGACTGTCCATCAATTCCAAATGATGAATCGTGCAAAGGCTCATGCAACACCAACTGCGTGATAGATTTGCATAGGATTTCAGTCAGCTCATGACTTACAAGTGACCATGTTCACACCAAACACAGCACATATGGGGAAGAAGCCTGTGACAAGCCTGCCACTGACATCAAATCATAATCCCCAAATGACAGACATTCTGCTTCTGTAACTCAAGCTCCCACTATGCATCACACAAATATATGATGCCTCAGACCTGTGCCACAGAACCTGATGCATACTTCCCAGATGATCTCGCCTCAATAAAAATTGAATGACACTTCTAGGTTTGGGGGAAGGGAATCTTGGCCCTGAGTTGCACTAAGTTACAACTTGGTGATAAGTAGATGCACGAAATTAGGCAAATAACTCCAGACCTGAAACTCTCAACTGAGGTATAGAAAAAGTAAGAACCTTGAGAAAAATCCACAGAAGGGGAGCCAGACGCACCATCTGTTCCACCCCTGTGGCCTTCCATTACTATGGGGAACTACAATAGGCTCAACTAGGGTACATTAACTGGGGGGGCAGGCCCTGTCCCTGTGGGGTCCAGAAGGATATATGAAATGTGCTTATCATGGGAAGGCTAGATTTTAACCAATTCTCTGAAAAGCATTCCCTACAAAAAATCTTGAGTTTCCCTCTCAGTCCATGAAGGACCCTTACTTTAGGAGTTTCCTACATCCATCTAATAGAGGAATCAGATGAATATCAGCAGCTATAAATAACTCTGAAGGAAAGGTCAAGCAAATGCAGGCACTTTTACCAGCAATGGCAAAGACTGAGGTCCAAAACATGCAAGTATCATAAAGGACTGTCAGATGTCTACAGTCAATATGTTATATCACAGTGAGTAATTTCAAAAGGCATGCGACGATCCATTAGTGTAGAAACTTCTGAAAAAAGATGGTGAATTTTGACTGGTGTTAATGATATGTCCAACTACAGAAACAGTCAAGAAGGTTCCACAGTGACATACTCCATTTTGATATGATTCCATGGTCACTTCCAGTTCCTTTTTTATTTTGCAAACAATTTATGGATATGCTGTTTCTTCAACTTATGTCTATGGAAAAAAAAAATAACCCTTAAAGCTAAACTACATGATATCTGTTTTTTTCCTTCACTGATGTTTACAGGAACATCCAACTTTTTTAACAATGTTCAGCCATTGCAAAAACATATGTCCATATAGGAATAGTAGTAGCAAGAGTTTACTGTTGGAAAAGCCATTTTCAGGCTCCTTACTTCCTTCAACTGTTGGCTGTTATTACACAGAAGAATTAGAAAACATCTGAAAAAGATGTTAGTCATTGAAAGCTAAAGAAATTAATGCCTTCATCACAGAGAATGAACCGTCTGACCCTAAGTGAAGTTCAGTTCCTGAGACCAGAAACTAATTCTCCCAAATGAACATTTGTAAAGCTGTATTAGCAAAGTCCCTTTACCAAAGGGTTGAAGTTCTCTCAGAACAGACTCATTAATGGGAATTCATACAAAATCATTTTAGGATGCAAATGGCAGCTATAATGAACTTCAAAAAATATATTAAAATAGAGCAAGCAACTAAATAAATTTTCCATTGGGTACACATGTCTTTGACATAGACTCCTTAACGGGAATTTATACAAAATAATGATTGTTAAAGAGTAATGCTAACTACTGTCACGTCCCCACTCTGGGACAGTGATCAAGGAGCCTGAATCCTCACCACTGACACTGGAGATGAATATTTACTTAGAATACAAATGGATACACTCAGTAGTTTCGATGCAGACTTCTCTGCATTAAGAAAATTTCCTTTAAGACCACAGAGGGAACACAGTCAGCCTGGGGTCTGGGTTTCTATCTCTGTCTCTCCCCAAGTCCCTAGTAAGACTCCCCACTGGCACCGCTGTAGGGATAAGTTCTCAGCTGAGTGGCCACTCTGTGAAACCAATGCTTCTTGTCCCTGCTTCAAGTAGCTGACACACACACACACTTTGATATTTCATTTTCACACACACACACACACACACACACACACACACACACACACACACACACACACACACACACACACACACACACACACACACACACACACACACACACACACACACACACACACACACACACACACACACACACACACACACACACCTGAGAAAGGCTGGCACAGATTACCCGCTCTACCAACTTTGCCCAGACTATAAGACTCTTAAAACTGTATCTAATTATACTGGGTAAACTTAATATTAATACAAATGGCTTTCAGGAGTGGCCAGAGTTATCACCAATAATTATATACAAATACTCTCAAAGCTTAAATATTTTCTAAAATGGACCAGCCACAATGAAAAGTTTAAATATATTTAATAATAAATAATAAAAGAACAAGAAAATACTAAATATCTATTTACAGTAAACACCATAGTTTTAGTAATATGAAATATTGAAAATAACACAGCTGGAATGAGTCACACAGTTACAGAAAAACACTACTTAACTATTCACACTATTTTTTCCAGACTGTGCTAGAAAATTACTGTTCCTACTTACTGAATAGAGTAGGCAAGATTATGTGGGTGAGTGGTTCTTGTTGTCAGATCCGAGACAGAAAATAGAATACTGAGAGCTATCTCATTTTACCTGTTTCTGGCCTAGCAGTCAAGTGTGGGGTCATTTATTGCACTGTTCTAACTTGTTGCTACTTGTGTGTCTCTGCTATCTTTAAACAAAAAAAAAAAATCTTGCTTTTTTCCCACTTTCTGAAATTTAAAAAAAGTTCAGTTACAGATATGCTGTCCTGAACTGTTTGTAAGTTTCTTGGAGGCCATTGCTTGCTTGGGCTAAAGGGAAGTCTCTGTGTTCATCAGTGGCAGTGGGTAAACACTGAACAGCCTGTCTGCCCCTGTGGGAGTGTTACTGCCTAGAAACTGTAGTTTTATTGGCCATTTTGGGTCAATTCCAAACTCCTTGATCCCCCTCTCTTAAAACCTGATTGCCTCGTGGTTTTGGCGTCTTTTCAGACTTGTTGGCTGTTGGTGAAACACCTATCAAGAGGAGAAAACGCTGAGAGAAGAAAGGAGCCACTTTTGAGATTTTAAGTATTTTTCTTCAGATTATTTGTTAAGATTTCTGCATTGCCGCCTACTTTTTGGTGTTTTCCAGCTTGCTAAACTTGATATCTGTATTAGGAACTGTATTTAGAACACATCTAGAGCCTGTTTACTGCATTTCCTGTGTTGCACTTATTTTAAAATCGTTTTTTTCTTAAAACTTGCATTTTACCTGTCTCTGGCCTAGCACTCAAGTGTGGGGTCATTTATTGCACTGTTCTAACTTGTTGCTACTTGTGTATCTCTGCTATCTTTAAACAAAACAAAAAAAAAAAAAATCTTGCTTTTTTCCCACTTTCTGAAATTTAAAAAAAAAGTTCAGTTACAGATTTGCTGTTCTGACTGTTTGTATGTTTCTTGGAGGCCATTGCTTGCTTGGGCTAAAGGGAAATCTCTGTGTTCATCAGTGGCAGTGGTAAACACTGAACAGCCTGCCTGCCCCTGTGGGAGTGGTTACTGCCTAGAAACTGTAGTTTTATTGGCCATTTTGGGTCAATTCCAAACTCCTTGATCCCCCTCTCTTAAAATCCTCTTTTGCGTGTTTTTTGCGCATAGTGCGGCGCCGCTTAATCAGGTTTAAAGTATTGCCGGCTCCACAAAGTGTGCTCTTCACTTTTTCCCTTAGAACTGTTCCAAATCTCAAAGTAAGCACTCTATTTTCCTTTTAAAACCCAGCAGTAGCTAGGATAAGTATCTTATAAGTAAGCACTAATAAACTAAAGCACTACACCCTCTTATACTCCCCTTTAAGTACTTTGCTCCCTATTGGTCATTTTTTGATCAAGTCAAAAAGTAATTCCTTATACTATTCTGGCATGTCCATAAGTCAGTTTCAGGTTTACTCTCCAGTCCAGCTGGTGAATATGGGAATCTTGAGGCAATGTTACAACTGCCTTATGTACACAGACCACCCTCTCCTCTTCCCAACAAGCTCATGCAACTATATAGCCAAACTGGAGGCTGAGCTCTCTCAACATAGTACTGGCATGGTCAGTCTGGAGGAGAAGGTAATCACACACACCACAAATCCAGTCTCACATAGACCTATTTCAACAGCAAACCAAACACATAAACACACAAAAACATACTCGGAGGCTCTAAATAAAAATCTGCCCAAGCAACAAAGACCTCCAAAGCAGACATCCAAGCAACTGCTACCCCACAACAATACCCACGTATCACATAGTTCACAAAGTCAGTGGGCCGCACAGTCACAGCCCTTAAGGCTAAACAACACACCTAATACACTTGTAATAGGTGACTCTATTGTCAGACACACTGACGTCCCTCTCACCAGGCTGAACAAGGAGAAGTTCACTGTAAGCTGCCTGTCGGGTGCCAGGATCCGCCACATAACACAAGCAGTCAGGTCACTCCAAAGCAAGTACAAATATGACTCCGTCATGGACCATGCTGGTGTGAATGACCTGAGACGTACCTCCCTGGATTACATGAAAAGAGACAAAGAGGAGCTCTCTGATCATGTGGCCCAGGCCAGTATGACCCTGACCTTGAGTAGCATCTTACCCTCACCAAGAATGATACCACAGTATAAAGACAAAATGATCAATTTCAACAATTGGCTAAAGCACTGGTGTCACTCAAAGGGGATCCAGTGTCTGTCAGCCTGGGATGACATGCTTGACAAGCCACGTTGCTTCACTAGGGACGGCTTGCACCTGTCACCCCTGGGTTTTCGAATACCGGCCAAGGCTCTTGCCACCCCCATATTGCCTTTTTTAGGCAAGGCTCAAAAGACAAACCCACCTCCTTAGACAACACAAGGAAAAATAAACTAAGGCTAATGCTGCTCAATGCCAGAAGTCTAAACCTCAAGATGCACGCATTTGAGGCTCTCCTCAGTATGGAGAATATCGATATCTGTTCAGTAACAGAAACCTGGTTCAAGGCTCCCGAGAGCACCCCAGCACTACCAGGCTATACCTCATACCATGCTTTTCGGCCCCAAAACTCGGACTGAACCACAAGAGGAGGGGGAGTATCCACAGTCATCAAAGATACCCATACCTCCAGGCTAGTGGCACTGCACGAAACATCTGAGACCATCCATGTGCAACTAACAGTGGGCAAAATTGCCTTCCAGTTTGTAGCCTGCTACAGACCACCCTCCCAAACTCAGAAAGCCCACTCGGCTTTCCTAAAGACACTGGAGAATATGAAGGTCTCTCCAAACACCATTATATTGGGTGATTTTAACTACCCAAACATAGACCCTAGCCCAACGGTTCCTAGAATTTATAAACTCAAATGCTATGGAACAACTGGTCACCACTCCCACAAGAGGGGAAAACATATTGGACCTGATCATCACCAACATGGGGACTCTATGTTCCATACCAGAGGTATACCCCTCATTGGTAAGATCTGACCATAAATTAATCACTATGGACATCCATATCCCATCCCCACCCCCAGCAAAGGAAACCACGGTCAAAAACTTCTCAAAAGCAAACTCCCCACTTCTCAAAACTGAGGTGGAATCCTTCAGAGCCCCACGGCCAGTGGAAAATATGGCCCAAACTGCAGAATCCTTTACAAACGCATTCTATGGATACCTACAGGAATGCATGGATCGTGCTATCCCAAATAAAACCAAGACACACTCCTCCAAAGGCAGGAGACCTGTCTGGTGGACCCCAGCCATAAATAAGCTGTACAACAGGAGGAGGAAGCTACTACATGATAGAGCAAAATCCCTGAAAGGGAAGGCAACTCTGATCAGTACTAGCAAGAAACTACGATCCCTCATAAAATCATCTAAGGCTAGCTTCGAAAGAAAAATTGCACAAGACGCTAAAGATAATCACAAGGCTTTCTTTAGTTATGTCAGAAACCTGGGTGGAAACTTCCAGATATGCTCTGAGTTAGTGCAAAATGACAAAAAATACACTGAACCCACAGACATTGCCAACATCCTGGCAGACAGGTTCAGTGCAAACTCCCCCCCCCCCAAAATGAGCAAATGACTATCCCAACAGATAGTAGCCTCCCTGACATCACAGATGCACAGGTGAGAGCTGCCCTCTCCAAAGCAAAAAACACAGCATCAATGGGACCGGACGGTGTCCCGGGCTGCGTTTTATATGAGCTCCAAGAAGAACAGAACCCTCACTTAAAATCACTGTTCAGTCTCAGCCTTACAACAGGATATGTACCCAAAAAATGGCGTACAGCAACAGTGGTCCCACTCCATAAAGGTGGTGCCACATCGGACCCCGGAAACTATCGCACTATTAAGCCTAACTAGCCTGGTCTGCAAAGCTATGGAGCGTATCATCATGGAACTCATAAACAAAGACATTGGGAACCTCCAAACACTGGCTCCTACCCAATTCGGCTTTGTTAAGGGCAGATCTTGCCTCTTGAACCTGGTCAATTTCTTTGAAACAGTCACCAAGGCCATAGACGAAGGGAAGGTAGTCCACACAGCCTTCCTTGACCTTGCAAAAGCCTTCAACACAATACCCCACTCGGGAATCATAAATAAGCTCACCAGCTTAAATATCAACCCCTATGTCACAAGATGGATTGAAAACAGGCTTAGGGATAGAACCCACATGGTCAGAATTGCAGGTGCCATGTCAGACTCTAAACCAGTTACAAGTGGCGTCCCACAAGGCTCAGTCCTGGAACCTCTCTTGTTCGGTATATATTTCTCAGAGGTACAGGCTAACACAGGAGGACTATGGCTGACAAAGTTTGCAAATGACTGCAAACTGGGGGCCATAATCGACTCGCCGGCTGACACAAGCATCCTCCAAAAAGGTCACACAGAGATGGATAACTGGTGCCAGAGCCATGGCCTAAAGCTAAATGCCAAAAAGTGCATAGTCATCCCCTTTGGGAAAAACAAAGTGCCCACAAATTGCCACATAGGTGGTAATCCATTAAGTACGGAAGAAGTAATTAGGGATTTGGGGACCCAAGTAGACTGCAATCTCTCCTTTGACAATCACATTGCCAAAGTGGTTAGAAAGACATTCTATATAGCCCACCTTATCACGAAGGGGTTCACATCTAGATCAAGAGAGGTCATTGTGCTCCTCTACTCATCAGGCCCATAACTGAATACAATGCCCCATTTGGGATGTACCTTACCCAACACCTGCTACAACTAGAAAGACCCCAAAAGTACCTCACCAAGAGGATCAAGGGACTCAAACAGATGCCCTATGCAGTTAGGCTAAAGAAACTCCAGCTCTACTCAGTTGCTTACCGCCTACTCAGAGGCGATCTGTGCCTGACGTATAAAGCCATGTCCAACCCAGAATTAATGGACATGCTCCACCTCAAGAAATCCAAATCCATCAGAACTACACGCTCCAGTGACTTAAACCTCAGCAAAGAAATAAATAGAACATGCTGGAGGGACAGATTCATATCCCAGAGGCTCCCCTCACTCTGGAACAAAATCCCAATCCATGTCAGACATGGCCCCTCAATGACCCTCTTCAAGAAGAATCTTGACGTTTGGATAGGAGATCGTAAATTTACCCCTGGGATCTCTTCTATGTCACTGCTAGACAGAGGCACGGTAAACTAACCTTAAATGGGCTATCTTCTTCGACCTACTATACAGAGGCACAGTCAACTAATCTAAGAAGGGTGGCGAGAGCCAAACACACTCTGGCTACGCTTGTAAATGCCCTAGGGCAGATAGCCTAGTATCAACCTATGAACCTATAATAACTAAATATTATTTTCTGGCTTACAGATTACCATCACACACATCGGGTCATCTGACTCTGTTTCCTGCACTATCCCCCATCACTAGAAGCTGATATATATATATATATATATATATATATACACACACACACACACACACACACACACACACACACACACACACACAGACATACATACATACATAAATAACTTATTTAGGGAAAATAGTTCTAGATGGATGTTTAATCCAGAAAATCTTGAAAAGATATGGTAAAAAGTAAGTCTTAAATCTACAAACACCAATACAGTAGAACACAAGACGAAGCACAGAAAAAGTAATAAGATTTGCCATTTAATTTAAATGAAATCTGGCCAGTATTTAATGGTGTTATAAAGCAGTCAACAAAAGTGAAGAACTATTGGCTCCTTACTGAAATGTTGGCATACAAAGTGCAGAATGTCAACATGCCAAAAAAAAACCCCTGATAAGCTGACAGAAAAGCAAATCTCGAACACCACTCTTTTCCTTTAAACTTCTTTTTTGCAGTGGGAAAGCCCCCCTACTCCCCCAGAAATTATATATACTAACTCTGAGATCACCATACCTCAGAGAAAGGGGAATATTATAGGAAATGGCCATCGTGGACTTAGTATATGGAAGTCAGTTTTTTGGCCATTCAGTCTCAGTGTTTGACATTCACTGTTGCAGGTCCAAACATTTCATACGGAGACCCAAAACATCATCAAATGTGAATTAAAACCTTACAGTCCTAGCTACAGACTTATCCGAAAGGTTTCTGGTACATGTTGCCAAGTGCTATAAAAACACAATTGTACGTCACAATAATGCAAGCAACAACAACTGCAGTGTATTAAATCCCTTTCAAGAAATCCAAAGAGAAGTTTGTTTGTCTTTTTGGCTTTTCCCAGTTAGGGGTTGCCACAGCAGAACTCCGGTCTGCTAATGATTGGCAGTAGATTTTTTTTTAATTGGTGCCGAGTTGTCAGCCCGACGCCCAACCTTCAGCGAAGGCACGCCCATTCATGCATGTCTTTCGGAGGCCACTCGACCGCGGGGAGGACATGCAGACTCCACACAGAAGGCACTCCAGCCGAGAATCGAACAGAGATCTGACTGAAAATTGCACAATATCACAGGCCCCCGAATTCTCAAAAGCTTGCAAGGAGTGCAAGATTGGTGCAGCAGCCCACACAAGCAATATGTCTGCCGTGCAAACCAGGAACAACCTGCAGGGGCATGCACGAGCGCTCCTGCACTAATCTTGCACAGACTAAGCCCTGGTATGCAAATCACCCCATTTGCAGGTGAAATCCATGCAAATGAGGTGATTTTGCAATCCAGGAAGCTTGCAACAGTCCATGCAAGTCTAGTGTTATCTGCAGAAATGCACTCGGTTAGTAACAGAGTACATTTCTGCAAAATCCAAAACGGAGCTATGACAGCACCAAATAAAGGCTGCATATCATTGAGGAAGCATGCCAATGGCCAAGTATAAGGCCATTGGCATTGCAAACAATACAAAAAATAAAAAAATCAACTTTATTTTTTTTTTTAGCCGATCTCGGCTGTTTAAGCATAGGGCAGTGGCGGCCATATGGGATCGGGGGGGGGGGGGGTAACAAAATAAACCTAAAAAACCATTCTAACTAAAATCACTATTCTGCCATGCAAGTTAATGGCAGGCAGAAGACAACATGGCCAGTGAGTAGTGGTTGCTAAGGGGGGAGGCTCGGTGTGACACATGTAACTATGCATTAGCAGGCAATCCTATGAAAATGAGGGGAAGGTTAGTGAATCCCAATTTTCCTCAGCATTTGAGTCAGGTCCCAACAGTGTAAGAGTATGAATAGCTGTGTGCAAGCCTAGGAAATAGGTGACATCATGGGGGGGGGGGGGGGTGTCAGGCGGACTGGAGCCCTGTGGCTCAGGTTTGCTTCTAGCTTAGCACACCTAAGCTAGGGGTTGTGACTAAACCTGCATAGTACTCGTTACAAAGCGTAAGTGGGTGTACATGCTGCGCACCAGGTTTTACAGCAAGAAAAAGGAAGTTAAACCTGGAAATAGCAGCAGTGTGTACATTTGAGCACTCTGTTTGTGCGGCGCGCACACGAGCTTAAACAGGGAGGCAATGGGAAGGGAAGACAGCAGTAGGAAGGCATTCAAGGAGAACTACCATAGCTGTCAGGTGAAATGTATCAGAATCATGCAATTACACAGGCAGCAGACTAGCCCAGCCCAGAACACTACTATAAACTAAGCAAACAACTTCCCTTCTGTTTTTTCCGAAACTCTTGACCATCGGTGTATACAAGCGGGGAAATTTTAACAAACAAACCTACAAAATGAGAAGGGCTGCAGCAGGCAACATACAACAACATGTGCAAGAGGCAGAGGGTGGTGAGGATGTGAATGCTGCCGAACAACCCACAGTGAAGAGACGGAGAAGAGTGCACAGACCCAGGGTAACCTACCAGGGGCTACATGAGCTGGAGATAGTGGAGCGCTATAAGGTGGACAGAGGCCTCCTACAGGAAATTGTTGAGCTGTGCCGGCCACACCTGACACACCAAATGACCGAGGGGAACCCATCCCAGTGGATACCAAGGTATGTATAGGCCTAGATATACTAGCCACAGGTACCTCCCAAAGTCCTTTTCATTCACTGTGAGCAGGAACTAGATATGTTGTTTGGCAAACAGCAACTCAGATGGATTGGGGATTTACCTCTAACAATATACACTGTGGAAACAAGGCAACAAACAGGAGGGGGGTGTGGCTGACCTGACTACAGACTGTAAAAGTACTGCTATACTACATTTGGAGTAATGTTGGTTTAACAGTGTGTGTGTGTGGATATGGCTGTCCTACATGTCTCAATACCTGTCATGTCAGTTCCATGTTTATGAGGAATCCCCATCTGCAGACTGGACAGTGTTGTGCCTTTGGTTTCATGTGTTACCCATGGAGCATCTATCTGTGGACTGCAGAAGGTAGTGTGAGGATTGCAGTTTGTAGACGGTGAAAGCTCTGACAATTACTGACTTCATATCCCTCATAGGACATATGTTGCAACAAACCCCATTGCAACAGTAAATGTATGAGGTTATCACAGCAACATGTCAATATTGGCCCTGTGTATGGGCTTCCAGCCACACCTCTGTCAACCTTTGTACATGTTGTACATGAAGTGGTGCATACATGCTGTACACCACAATTAGTGTCAATTATATAGCCAGTGATGTATCAGACTGCTACACATGTTATGTACAGTAAGGGTTATATTTCATGACATAACCTGGACATTCTGTGGATGTTTGTATAGTACTGAGGTATGTGTACTTATGGTGAATGTCGACAGTGTGTGTATTGTTAATATGTACTTTAGCCTATGTACACACTGTGGTAGATTTCATTGTTCTAGTTTCCCTCCTATCTGATGTTACATGCTGCTCCACTGTATGGTACCGTATTGGCATACATGTTTGTAGGGCCATAAACACACATGTCCCACACCACAGACAGCCATCAGACCACACTGTGTAGCAGCCCAGTATATGTGGGGTCAGTCTGAGAGTGGCACATATGAGGATGGTGTAGAACAGATAGTCCATATACTGTAATATTATGCTAGCTTACCATATTTGGCTGTGGCTGTGTTCACATTGGTTGTGGTTATGCACTTTCACACAGGTGTATCTTACCCTATGCTGTGACATGCCTGTTGAGCATGCTATATATATGCAGGTACATGTGCAGTCCCCCAAAGGAGATGTAGGCTAGTGTTGAGCCAGTCTGCCTGTACCCCGCACAGTGCATTGTTACATGCCTAGCAGCTTAGTGTACTTACCCAGTGAGATGTGCAGATACTTGTCAGATGTACTGCTGCTGGGCCTCCCTTAAAAGTCATGTATGTCAGGCAGAGCAGTCGGATGCTGTACAGATGTATGTCAATATCTAATGGGTAGTACATGGCCATGGCACCCCTGTACCAGCGGTCATTATGTGTCAGGCCAGACAAGGGTGTGTGAATGCATAACCTATGGTGGCAAATGTAGACGAGTCGTTATGTGTTATACCCATCTACATGGCTGTCTACATCCATATTGTCAGGCACGGTACACATGTTTTGCACTAAGGACTTATGTGTATACCTCTGGACTGTACAGAGTCTATATTGGCCAATATCTCTGCTGCAGTCCACAGAGGCACTACGTGCTAGCAGCGGTACATTACAATGATGTCCTTCGGATGTCTGTCAGTAGCCAATGGCACACATGTTATAAGCAGCTGTGACCTCCCACACACACCATGTCTGTGACGACAATCCCAATGACAGCAGCAACAGTCTACTAATATACATGCTATACATACCTGACATCGCCTTGCACTACGACTTTGGGACTATAGGGGCTGGGGTAGGGCTACACTCCATGTACAGGACATATGGTGGATATATATGTACATATACTTATCCAGATAGCCATATATATATGATTACATGTGTAGTACATCCAATTACCACTGTCATGGCAACCACCCACGATACATCCCTACTTCATGTGGGCGTGGTCCCTTTACATTTCCTGTGTGATGGACATACTTCCTGTGTGTGGGCATCAGTGTTACAGACAGCAGGTAGCACTACCTTTGACACGAGAACCGGCACGATCAGGGCAGCCACATATTTAGAGGAGGATCAGGAACTACAGACAGACTGTGAGTAGAGTTGTGTCATGCTTTGTATAGAACTGGTGTTACAGGGTGTGTGTGTATGTACTAGTTTACCTTGGAATGCAGTCTGTCTGCACAGCTCACAACTGTGGGCCTATCCTCTTGCTGGCCAGAAGTATGCCTATTATGTTTTGTCTGTCCACCACACAGGTCCTGCGTCAGATATTACACTGGCAGTGTGTGTGTGTGTTGAGTGCTATCAGTACATGGCTACATCCATTTCTGTTTCTAACCTCAATTCCCTGACTAAGGGTATGTTGCAGACTATCCTGTAACACCAGCAACTTGCTTAGTGTATGACAAAAGTTTTCCACATTTCTGCCTGTGTTCCAGCCTCTGTCCTTCACCTACATACCAAGCTTTGCACATATGTCATGCTGTCAGGAGTTGTTCTGTAGTGGGCTGTGAGTATATCACACTGCCATTGCTGCCATCAGTCCACTGCTGTTGTATCCCCCACACATAAGGTGGAGCTGGGGCCATATATGTGTGGGCGTCACCTATGCAATACATGTGTGCCCTTATGGACTCCAGAGGCCAGTGTATGTAACAGTGGTATATGTCCCTGAATTACTGAGTCTGGGGGGGAGCACCATAAATGACCTAGGCTGTTACAAAATGTGGGGGTATCAGGGGTGAGCTGCCTTAAGGTATCTGGATGTACAGTACCGTAAACTTCACCTATATCTACATTACTTGCATGAATTGGGTTAATGCAAGCATCCTGCCATACAGCCTGTTCTGTTTGTCGGTGTGCTCGTGATGGTGTCAGTTATGACTTGTTATGTAACAGTTATACCCCATTTGGTCACATGACATCTTTACCACCAACTGAGTTTGTACAGAGTGTAGATAGAGGTTGCTGAACTATACACCTGCACTACATACTGTTGATTGTTTGGTATCCTGTGGCCCAGTCTGTTTTCATTATTGTACAGTTTGAAGGGCTTGGCCTGGACAGCAACAGTTGTGAACCTTTCCAGACTACTGTATTAGTGTAACGTTTCACAGTTGCATTACTCTGTTTATATGGATGTCAGTGTCTGAACAGCTATATGACATGGCATACAGAACTGTAATAGTACACAATTAAAGGCTTTCCATTTCTGCAAAGCTGTATGTGTTGGTTTTCCTATGACCTCTATGTGGGTATATGTTGCAGGCAATGATTGTCATTTGTATGTGTGGCCCATACAGTGTCCAGTTGTTCAGGTGTTAACTGTACGCATAGTGGCTGTTCTATATTGTGTGCACCTTCTACATATGTATCTTACTGTACATATATCTGCGTATGTATGTGTAGTCACATGTATCTCTCTCTCTATATATATATACATATATATATATATATATATATATATATATATATATATACATATATATGTATATATATATATATATATATATATATATATATATATATATATATATATATATATCTATATATATATATATATATGTGTGTGTGTGTGTGTGTATCTTTATCTGCATATCTGTGTCTGTATATCTGTATCCTGGGGATGATGATGGCTTCCACATATTACATTTCCTATGGGAGCCAGACTGTACTGCATGATATATTACCAATACCAGCCTGACATCATACAGGTGGGATGTAGTACTGGTAACATCTTGTGCCCATGTCATGTCAGGTTCTGGCTATGGGATCTGCAACACCTGGTAGTGTATTGCAGGGCGGACGTGTTTGGCTGTGGGGGGGGGGTGCCAATTACTACAATAAGTATATTGTTTGGGGCCTCCTAACCCCACTGATGGGACATATGTGTTTCTGTTAATCTACCACTGCTATCTACGGATGTATGCCCACATATACCTATACAGGTATATATATTTGCTTACATATTTCTAACTATGTCCGTATATAACTACGGAGATATACATCTGCGTACATATATGTAACCTGCTGTGTATATGTGGACATATAGGTGTTGTTTTATATATATATATATATATATATATATATATATATATATATATATATATGTGTGTGTAGATTTGCACGTATATATGTTCATATATATCTATGTATATATTTCAGAAGGCACACTGAAGACGCTGAGAGCGAAACCGGCCACCGGTCTGTGTATCTATGGGCTGTTTTGGTTAATAAACAGTTCAAACTCTGCTGACTTGGATTTTCTTATGTCGTGAGTGCTGGATTTACTTTGTGGATTGTATGTTTATGTCCGTGCACCATTTTGGTTCAGCGCATCCATGCTGTTTTGGGATTTTATATATATATATATATATATATATATATATATATACATACATATATATCTACATATATAGATATATAGTATCGGTTTAGATATGGATATAATTACACACAAACACATACATCTAGATGCTGGTATACATTCTCTGTACTGTTGCATATCTGGGTTGGATGTTATGTTACAACAACATCAGAGTTATGTATTGTTGGCATGGCTTAGTGGTAAATCACTTTGGGTATGGTGTGCATGGTCTTGGGTTTGAGCCTCGCAGAGGCTGTTGATTTTGTTGCTGGGCGGAACATGGGTTTTTGGATACTGGCTGATTACAGCACTTTACAGCAGTGCATCTTCATTAGACAAAAATTTAGTTATCAGGACGGGAACCTGTAGTGCCATGTGTATACCAGGGTCATGTGTTTCCAATATACCTGAATTAGACATTCCTATTAGGTTTTGTGTGCATACCGGGCAACCTTGTGTGCCATGTATGCTTTGCGATACCTACAAATAAAACCGTTAGTGTAAACAAAGTCACACGTGAAGTCCATTATTACCAGGGAAACATTCGTCCAATGCTGGACAACCCAAAAATTAGGTATTCTACTTTCCTCTAAAAGCATGGCTGCAAAGGTACGCATGGCTATGTGCATGGACTACAGCGTGTAGCACACCTAGGATACTTGCGTCGGGACAACATACAGGACGAGTCCTGAGGGGAGGAGGAGTGGAGGGTGGGCAATGTGTGGTGGTGTGGTAGCTACGAGCTGGTAACCAGGGAAGGGATGGTGGCTGTGTGTGTGCAGCGGGAGGTGTGGGGTGGAACTGTGGGTAAAGTAAATATGGGTCGACGAGAGGCTGGGTTGGATGGGCCTGTACTGGTCGGCCCGCCTAGTGGGTGGGGGAGAGGGGAATGTGATATAAACATGTGAAACATAAAAGAGGACTAATTTAAATCCCTATTTAAATGAAACACTTACAATAAAATGAACTAGGTAGTGTATTGCAAGGTGGACATGTTTGTCTGGGGGTGGGTATGCCAATTCATACGAAACATATATTGTTTGGGGCTTCTCAACCCCATTAACAGTGCATTTGGACATGCATGTTTCTGTTAATCTAACATTGCTATCTACAGATGTCTGGCCATATATACCTATATGGGTATATATATTTGCTTACATATCTATAACTATGTCCGTCTATACCTACGGAGATATATATCTGTGTACATATATGTAACTTGCTGTGTTGACATAGATATGTGTAGATGTCGGCATTTGCATGTATATATGTTCATATATATGTATATATTACTGGACATTTTTATATATATATATATATATATATATATATATATATATATATATAAAAAAACTACATATATAGATATGTTGTATCTGTTTAGATATTGATATATTTACACACACACATACATCTAGATGTAGGTATACATTCTCTGTACTGTTGCATGACTGGGCTGGATGTTATGTTTCTGAAAACATTGATTTATGTATATCTGGCATGGCTTACTGGTAAATAACTTTGTGTATGGTGTGTATGGTCCTGGGTTCGAGCCTTGCAGAGGCTGTTTATTTTGTGGCTGGGCAGAACATGGGCTGTTGGATACAGAGTGATTAAGGCATTTTAAAGCAGTTGTATGCGGGCTTGCACGTAGCTAAGCAGTGCTAACTTCCGGTTACAGTTTCATATACTCAGTTAGCTTCCACATTGCTTAATCTGTGTAGGCAGTGCTTACTCCCGCGCAAACACACACAAACATGCTTACTAGTGCTTACATATGCTTTCTACTGCTTAGCTGTGCTTACACCTGGTTACTGGTGCTTTATTCATTAAGACACTGCTACTTCACATGTGCATTTCCTGCAGTACTCTAGTTCATACATGTGTTATTTAGAGGGTTTTGCAACAAAACAATTGGTTATAACGTGTTTTGTCATGTAAAATAGACTATGCTGCAGTGGGGCTCAAACCGGGATTGACTGCTAGTGAGCCAAACGCCCTACCCACTACAGTATTGCTGTACCGCTTCATTTGCATATAGCTTGCTTTTTATCCTCTTTTTGCTATTTAAGCTACATTAACCGTAACTAAGCGATGGGCAAACCCACGCACCTACAGTTAAACTTCGTCCATTTCATTACAAATAAATATTTATTTTTATTTTCTTTATTCACTATTGCTCTTATACATGCTGGGGGGTATGTGTACATCTATGGGCGGTCTCGCTCATTGTTTACTACCTTTCTGCAGTCCCTCATTGCAGGGACGTAAATATTCTGAGAGCTCTGCTCTCAGATATGCCCCCTGCAGTCATACACACTCCGTGTAAGCCTAGGAGCTCAGCCAGCACGCCTTCATTAATATGCATGGTGCGCTGCCGTCCTCCTCCTACATGGGTGCTTCCGTGCTGGACGCAGATTAGTGAATCCAGGGGAGGATCTATCAATATAATCAGCAACAACAAAAAGAACACAGACTGCAATACACAACAATTTACAAACAGTGCCAACTTCACTTTAAAGGTACTGTCGGTTTTCCTTGAAGTAGAGGAGACAAAAGATATGATTTTTCAAAGAAGACATAAAATAACTTACAATTCAGCCTGAATATTGTCAGTCAGTTTGAAAAGAAGTTCTTGCCCTTCAGCTTGAGTGTCTGAATATTGGGGCAAGAGACCTTGTGGTCCTCGACAGCAACGTGGCATCCTCACTCGCTGATTCTGTAACCTACATGACAAAAAAAAATCAGAATTTTGATTATTTTGCAGTGGGCCTTCACATAGCTTCATACAGAAAAGTACATCAATGCACACTTCATTAAAAGACAGTAGCATCTGATGGACATGCAAAGCAATTTTATTTCAGTACTTATAGAAGTGTATGACACCAGTCACTAGTGCAAACTGCCGTACTTGTCATTGTTTCACACTCATTAGACAGTAAGAAACACTGCATACCTAAAAGCCACAAAATCCACGGGGCACATACTCAAACGTAAGGAATCTACCTCACAGTAAAAATAAAGCTATGGCATCAAGTACTGTAATTCACTGAAAAGTGACACAATGAAGAAAATAAACACCAGCTATTGAACAGGTGCTGATATTCATGATTTTCTAGGTGTGTAACTCCTGTCTGGAATCTTACCATTTAAGCCCATTCATTTGTATAACGACACAGCTGCAAATCCATCTGTATCACAACTGTAACAAACTCTGATGACAACAGACAAACACTGCATCTTGAAAATGTTGCTGTTTAAACTGCTAATTTGTCTTGTTCCAATGTTCCTGAGTCTTGATAAATCTACAAGAGTAAACAGTGCATTTGCTGTTTTAACCATTTTTTCCCACATCTGTTCAGGTGCTCTGCTGAATGGGCCGGGGAAGAGCTATCCATTTCTTTAATGCCATAATCCAGTCCCCATGAGTATTAATGGGAGTCTACGTAAGAAATTAATTTATTCTAAAATGCCATATAAAAACTCAGAAACCCATTGCTATACAATACTATAATGAATAACTGCGTCCAAAAGAAATTTCATAGCTTTAAAATACAGGTCATCACCTATGTGAAATTTGCATGTTTTCCCAGGATCTGCAAGAGTTCTCCTTTCTGCTCCCAAAAGCATATCACTATAAAGTACCCAGTGGAGTACTATAATTAACCTTGTCCTTGGGGTCTAGGCCTGAGCTGTCCAACCTTAGTCTGAGGGCCGCATCCATAATAGTAAATACAGTACATATATTGAAATTACTTGGAGAGTCCTACAGTGTTAGGTTTAGCACGCACATCAAAAATTTCATAAGAAAGAAAATTCATGTTGCTTATGAAAGTTTTTTATTGAAACAGTAGACAAAAATGCAGGAATGTTTACAGCACAAATGTCTTTCCATTAAGGGCCAGTTTTTGAGCTGTTGTAATATTAAACCTGCTGGCATTTAACCCTCATAACTCAGTTGTTAGGGTCAGTCTTTCCTTCTGCATGCTCACTCTTTTTGGCAGCCTCTGGCTCAGTGCTTAAGAAATTCTTCACAGGTCTCAACCACTGGAACTTGTTAGATTCAAATGCACAAAAAAAAATTAGTCTTTTTTAGAAACTGAATCTCTGTCCTGGAGTACTTATCACACCTCTGTTTAAAGTTATGAACAAATCCTGTCTGCATTTGTGACCATAAATTTGGGATCTTGCATTAGATTTTTAAGTTCTGCTGTGCCAGATTCACATCATTTTTAAGAAATATGGGTATTTCTTCCTCATGAAAGGCAAAAAAGCATTCCAGACATTTTCAAGCACTCAACCAGAGAATATCAGAATGAAGGAGCAAATCACCATATGTAACATCCACTTCACTCACAAAATCTCAAAACTTATGATTACTCAAGAGATATATTACCTCCTCGTATAATATTAGTTATTTTTACAGCTACTTTCATGGCATTGACTTGACGTGGAAATTTTCCACAGAGTGCTTCTTGGTGAATTATGCAACGAATTGTAGGGCAGTTAATATTATTTTGTTTCAGTAGTCCGCAAAAACCACTTTCAGTCCCCGTCACAACTTTGACCCCATCTTTATGATGCAAAAACATTTATCAAATCCTCCATAGTTCATAACAGACCTTTGAACTGTTTCAAAAATATCAGTACCTTCAGTAGTCCCAGGTAAAGATACAAGACTGAGGAGCTCTTCATTAATAGTAAAGTCCTCTTGAACAGTTCGAATAAAAATTAAAAGTTGACTAATGTCTGCTTGCTCAGTGCTTTCATCCAGACACAATGAAAAGTACTCACATTTTGCTATTAAATCACAGCTTTTTTGAAACATATTGATCCATGTGTTGTACGCATCCTCCGATGGTCTGATGAGATAATGCCACTGTTTTGAACTTCTCAGCTAATTTCGGCACATTAAATTGTTTTGTTATTTCAACTGCACATTTCTTCACTATCACACCATCACTAAAGGGCTATTTTGCTTTCACTAACTCCAATGCTACTTTGTACGAAGCGGCAAGGCTAGAACTTTGTTCAGTGTGAAGTTTTGCAAAAAAAAAAAAAAACTGGTTTGGTGCATCAATTTCTTCTTATATTTTGCAATAATGGTGCATCTTGATTCTCCACTATACATATCAAATAATTTACTGTGTAATGTACCGTGTCACTTCAAACAATACTCTTTAGGCATTGACAAACTTGCATGCAAACAAGACATTGAATTTTATTTCTGTTGTTTGTAATCAAATAGTCTGATTCCCATCGGCTTTGATACACTCACTTTTGATCTTCAATTTTTCTTTTACTTTTAGGCATTTTTATCTCAGAATAAGTAATAATAAAACACAACCTCAATATGCTGAAGATGAAGCACCTGAACAAACCAACACCACTAACTGTGAGCTCAGAAACGTGACCATGAGATTCACCCAGAACCATACGTATTGGAACAAAATAGTGTACAAAACTTAACACAAACTTTTCATGCACTGCACATCTGCCTTCAGTCTAATACAGTGAGTATGCAAAATAATGCCATCTTAAATTCAACAATTTCCAGGTAATAAAGCTGACAATAACACAGGTAATACGGCAAACTCCAAGTTCAACTACGAATGGTTCTTCTTTAGAAAGCATAATCAAATCCCCCCAGGTCAGTTAAGTTACTGTTAGGAAAATAAAGCACATTCCCTCAAACACAACTGTCATGATCCACACTATTCATCTAACACTTTCAATCAGAAACTTTACCTTACTCTAAGAGTATAAGGTCTCTATGAAGCAGGGAGAGTAAGGGCCAAGAAATGAATTGCTATCCTGCTTGTCCTGTACTGTTTTACAGGCCCCGTCCCTCCGCTCCCTCCCTCTCAGCCTTTGTAGTTCCACAAATAGTGCATGACATCACTCTGCCCCAGCGAAAGCTGCCAACCAGAATAATGCAGTTGTAAGGATGCCTGCCTGCATGCTTAGTTAACTTGACAGTTTACTGCCGTACTTAAAATTAGGTAAAAAAAAAAAAAAGGCTGAGGAGAATCATACCTCTCATAGCAAGAAATAAGGACAAAGCCATAAATAATAGGGGACAAATACACAAAAAGAGGGACAATTTTTAAATACTGCTCTTACAAACTTCAAAAGCTGATATAATAACAAGTTTTGCATTAGCATGATTTTTCTGAAGGGCATGACATTTGAAACTCAAATGTCTGTCATTATTTTCTGACTTCAGTCATCAATGATTTGCCAGAAAACACAAATGTTATGAGAAATAGACAAAAAAAATATGTGGGAAAAATCTGGACATTCTGCGAAAATCTGGACAGTTGAGAGGTGTGAGTGTGTGTGTGCGTGAGCGATCGGAGAGAAAGAGTGAATGAATGCAGGAATGACAGATGAAGAGAGAGTGTGTGTGTATGTGAATGGTGAATGCAGTTATGAAAGCTGAAGAGACTGTGTGTGTGTGTGTGTGTGTGTGTGTGTGTGTGTGTGTGTGTGTGTGTGTGTGTGTGTGTGTGTGTGAACGACTGGAGAGAAAGAGTGAGTGAATGCAGGTATGAAAGCTGAAGAGACTGTGTGTGCGCGTGTGTGAGATCAGAGAGAGACAGTGAATGAATGCAGGCATGAAAGCTAAAGAGTGTATATGTGTGTGTGTGTGAGTGACTGTGTGTGTGATAGGAGAGAGTGAGTGAGTGAATGAAGGTATGAAATCTAAAGAGTGTGCGTGTGTGTGTGTGTGTGTGTGTGTGTGTGTGTGTGTGTGTGTGTGTGTGTACGCAACTGGAGTGAGTGAATGCAGGTATGAAAGCTGAAGAGACTGTGTGTGTGAGATCAGAGAGAGACAGTGAATTAATGCAGGTATGAAAGGTGAAGAGTGTATATGTGTGTGTGTGTGTGAGTGACTGTGTGTGTGATAGGAGAGAGTGAGTGAGTGAATGAAGGTATGAAAGCTAAAGAGTGTGCGTGTGTGTGTGTGTGTGTGTTTGTGTGTGTCTGAGCGACTGGAGAGTGAGTGAGTCTTATTTACATATGTATGTGCTTGTCACCATGCTATTTGCACTAATGCAGCAGTTCAGGCAGGCCACACAAAACTGTCCAGCAGGCCGCATGCAACCCGTGGGCCATGTTTTGGTCAGCGTTGATCTAGGCTGTGGATGAAAATGGGTCGAGAAAGTCCAAATAAACAGAGAATTTAGAATGCATGACGGAGATGAAAGGGGTGCTGCTGCAGCTTAAATAAAGGGGGAAGGGGATGATCAGTAAATGGATATTACTGGGTCACACATAAGTGGTCTGAAGAGTTTGCATGAGTCAGGCTGTCACAGACCAGAATGCTTGTTAAAATACACAAGGTACCAGAGTTGTTAGCACTAGAAGTTGGCAATAGATGGCACAAGTATACATAGATTCAGATACAATAACCACCCAAACAGTACCACTCCCAGCTTTTTTTAAGAGCATACTTAGAGGCAGCATCTGAGTAGTACAATCTGACTGGAGGTAAAAGGAATAAGGACAGTAACCCAAATCAAAGTGTTTACTTCTCATCACTCCAGATCAAAGACACAGAGTGCATAGCTTTTAAAACAAGAGACACTTAAAAATGTGTAATGTTTCCTATCCTAGTCAGCAAATTCACATAATTAGTTTGTTATCCCAACCAACTTTGCAAAATTCACTGAACTGCAATTAACAAAAAGCTACAGGTGTTTTTAAGTGCACCCCAGCTATCTGATCAATATCAGTGCCAGTCCTGTTAATGCTTTCCCCAGAACAGGTGTATACACAAGGCTAATTCTGTCCTACGATGCTTTGCTGCATCATCTACAACTAAGAGGTATAACATTCCATCACAATTCACACTGCTAAGATTATATGCATTTCTAGTACATCTGAGTAAAAAAGTTGCACTCTCAATTTTCCTTTTTGTAAAGCTTGTAGTAGTACTTCTGCAAAGCAGCAAACTTTATATCTTATACTATGAAAATGTAGAAACTGGGAGAATTTTTACATGGTCCACAACCTGTTGGGGAGAAGAGGTGGAGATGTCCCACACCAAATGACAAATATTTAGCAAGCCTAAAAATATATATTATTATTATTAATACTGCTCATATTACATTTTTGCATATTGTCTTCACTTAAAGGAATGCTGTACACTAAAGCACTGAAGGGTGACGGGTGGGGATCAGTAAATGAAAAATCCAAAATGCTAAAGCCAGGCAGTACATTCTGGTGAGCAGCTAATTGATTTATTTTATTAATTTATTTATTGTCATTTGATCACTTGCAAAATCCAATGGGGTAGAAGCCCATTTTCAGCAGAAGCCCAGGGAAAAAAACTCCAAATTATTGTAAAACATTTTAAGAACAATAATTTTACAATACTGGAAAAAAAAATGCTTACTATTACAATGCAAAGCATACATGTGTATGTCAAGCATAAGTACCTGGCATTATCAATGAAACTGCAGAGTTCAGAACCTCAGAATCTTGGACTAAGGGACACACAGTCTTACAGAAGACATCATTCAGTGCAGTGTACCTGAGGCAGTCTGATGACTGCATGCGAAATATGTCTTCAGAAAACAACAGCCTATGTGCCAATAACAATCTTTCTGATTTAAATACATGACATTTAGATTTGTACTGCCATTACAGATAAAATAAAAATGGCGGGAAACTCCCTACCTCAGCAGAGTCAACAATTTTTATATGACAGGTGATTTTGATATGCAAGTGATGTTTGAATGATCTTAATTACAGCATTATATTGTATGCATGTGTAAAATGTGTGGTGGGGGCGGCAACACACAAAGTTTTCTATTGGAAAAAACAAACACCCGGAACACACATCTGCACATCTTATAAAGTTAAATCATCATCTTTGGGATATCTGGCTCTAAAAGACAATGACATGCAAGCCTGCATTAAGTTTTCAGTTCTGTCTTGTTATACTGCTTGCATCCTGGAAGAAATGAATAAACTAAATTCAAGCAAATTACTGTTTAGAAAGAAAAGAACACTTTCAGGAAATGGTTTGACAACTCAAGAGTCAAATAATAATTTTCAGATGTAATGAACTGCTCTCTTTATTGTAATCTCAGCGTCTGTGGCCAAGAAAATTGTTGATTAATGAATGCAGTTAATGCCGCCCACAAGGAAATTATTCCATGAAGTATATACAATACAGCATGGAAATTCAGCAAAAACTCCCATGATTTCACTCAGGTAAAGGAAACTGGGTTACATATGAAATTCCCAGAAAGTATTCTTCCCTTATTTTTTTTTGTGTAGAATACAAAGAATTTAAAAAATGCAAGATGGTACAGCGAATACTAGTTCTGATTCCATGCACAGACACAAAAAAATGAATGAGTGTTGGTATTACAGTCTGCAGAGAACTGTAAACAAAATGCAGACCTTCCTTTGGGGGAAAAACTACTCAAGTTGTTCCATATACAGTAATGCAAGGCACAGAAAGATGGACAATTCTTGCCTTCAGATTTAGGATACATGCAAAAGCTTCCAGGGATGAAACTGTGGAATGTATCATATCATCCCTTGAAGAATGGTTGACAATCCAATTTTTCTTATTCACTCTGTGGAAAACATTATTTTAAGTAAGGAATAAGTCATGTATGGCATCTGTCCACTGAAAGAGATCTTTTCTGAGGAGAAGCCAAAGAAAAAAAGGACAAATGTAATATTAATCACTGAAATAACAGCAGCTAGCAATTCCAGTGTCCTGTATTTTATTAATACCAGGACATGCAAACAAAAACTAGAGCAATATGGAATAAAGATATCTAGATAGTTTCAACAGTAGTAGAACTAACAAGAGTAACAAAAGAATTTCCAACCATACTTAGATATGACAAAGCTTATTAGATACTACCCACTCATACCAAAATCCAAAAGATTCCCCACCACTATACTTATAGCAGGTGATATTCATCCAAACCCAGGTCCAAACCCAAACCTTACTTCTAGTCCAAACATCCCTCCCACCTCAGCTCCTCTAACTACTCCCCTAAAACAAATCTCCTTCTATTCTATTAATACCAGAAGCATTCTCAACAAACTTTGTCAGTTCCATTCTTGGATAGCAAATCAAACCCCTGATGTCATTGCGGTAACAGAAACCTGGCTTAAACTACACAACCTAGATAAAGATACCCCCCCCCCCCCGGCTATAACATGATTCGCCTAGACCGAATGAACAAAAAGGGTGGGGGAGTTGCCATAGTCTATTCTAGTAATCTCACTATTTCTCTCATCACAAATCCAAAGCCATCTTTCTCCACAGCAGAAATACCGGCAGTTAACCCTAAACTAAACAACTACACTACAATCACTATAGTAGCCACCTACATTCCACCAGGTGATAATATTCCAGTACTGGAAAACATTCTCTCGTATTTTTCCCTGAATATTCCACATGAAACAATCCTCCTCGGTGACATGAACATCAATTGGCTAAGCCTTAATATCCCTGCATCCACGCACAATATTAATCTATATGGATTTACCCAGCTAATTACTAAGTCAACACACTCTAACAACACCCACACTACAAATACCCTCATAGATTGGATACTTGTCTCAGCTCCATCTAAATATCACAATCCTGAAACTCTTCCTGATTCCCTGAGTGACCACTCACATATATAAGTGCTAAGATATACTAGTCACCTCCCAAAACCTTTTACCAGGCATAATCTCTCCAATTTTAACCCAAAAACCTTTAACACTCTAATATCTAGAGCAAACTGGGATTTCCTCACTCCTTTAGATGAGGCTGTCATTGCTTTCAACTCTACTTTTCTGGATATCATTAACTCACTAGCCCCACCTTGTAAAATCAGGACAAAAGCTAAAATATCTCCTTGGCTAACAAAAAACACAAGAACTCTCATGAAGTCTAGAGATAAGTCCTGGAAAAAATGGCTTCAAACAAAAAATCCCTATGATCTATAAAGATACAAAGAACAAAGAAACCTGGTCAAAAGACTAATCAACAAAAACAAAAAAGAATTCTACTATAACCCCCCTTCAACACTAAAATCAGACCCAAAAAAATCTGGCACACAATCAGTCAAATGCTCCATCCGGGAAACCCTACTCCAGAAAAGACACCAGTAGACACAGCAAACACCTTCAACACTTACTTTGTAGAATCAATATCCAAACTCTTTAACTCAAATAGCTCCAACACAAAGAACCCCACAAACCCAGCTATCTCTTCTACAACTCCTTCTTCTAAAATCTTTTCTCTCAAGCTCAACCCCACAACCCACATCCGTACCTTACTTTCCAAACTTAAACCCTGCTCTGTATCTGCAGATAACATCCCACCCTACTTTCTCCAGTCAGCTGCCCAGTCACTTGCCTATCCTATCTCTATCCTCATAAACCGCTCCATATTAGAATCTAAATTACCTTCCATCTGGAAACACTTCTATACCATACCTATCCACAAAGGAGGTAACTCCACTGAAATCTCTAACTTTAGGCCTATTGCCATCCTCTCCCCTCTATCTAAAGTTCTTGAAAAGTGCATTCATACTCAAGTCATGGATCATTTCTCACAGGAAAACCTACTTACACCTACTCAACATGGTTTTCGACCAAAGCATAGTACCTATACGGCACTCCTATCCTTTCTTAATACTATTTCCTTGGCCAGAGATAACCATAAACTTATCTCCTGTCTCTTCCTTGACCTCTCTAAGGCCTTCGATACTGTCTCTCACTCTCTACTCCTAAACAAACTATTCCATCCTCAATTTCTCTCCTGATACAGTGGCATGGTTTGGAAGCTATCTTAGAGTGAGATTCCTATCTGTAAAATGGCATACTGCTCTATCAACTCCACTACAAATACAAATGGGAGTCCCTCAAGGATCCATTTTAGGGCCATTACTTTTCAACATCTTCACAGACTTGCTCTATACCTCCTGCTCACACTCCTCTATTATACAATATGCTGATGACTCTACAGTTATAACTATAACTAACTCTCACTCAGAACTCTTAACAGCTACCCAGTCATCCTTTAACTCTGTAGAAACATGGCTCTCCAACAATTAACTCACCCTAAACCCTAGAAAAACAAAACTCCTACTCTTCCTCCCTAAAACAGCTAAGCACATCAAGACCTCCTTCGCTATCCAGTCACTCAATAAGACACCAATTGTAGCCGGACCAAGCTCAAAACTCCTTGGTATTACAATCGACGACCAACTAAAATTTGATCTCCACATATATAATAGTATCAGGAAAACCCACCTTAAGCTCGGTCTACTATATAGAAATAACAAATTTCTTACTCAGGAAGCCAGAATAGCCCTCACTCATGCCTATCTTCTTCCATGCTTAACATGTTGTTGTGTCTTTCGGCTTTTCCCGGTTAGGGGTCACCACAGCGGAACTCCGGTCTGCTAATGATTGGGAGTAGAATTTTACGTGCCGAGTTGCCAGCTCTGACGCACAAACTTCAACGAAGGTATGCCCATTCATGCATGTCTCCACACAGAAGACGCTCTAGCTGAGAATCGAACAGGACAACGTCTTACTGTGAGGCGACAACGCTACCGCGGCACCACCACCGCAGTTCCTTCTTCCATGCTGTCAAATACTTACTAACCTCAACTCCTCTCTCATTGCTAGACTTCAGACTACATATCACAAAGTAGCTAGATTTGCAACCCAACAACCCTACAGATCTCACCACTGTCTCTCACTAAGATAATTAAACTGTCTCAAACTGCCCCAACTCCTCCTCCTCTCTCAGCTCCAAACCATACACTCAATCCTATATCAGCCATCTTTCTGTCCAGCCTTACACTCTATCACCTCCCACTATGCTCCTACAAGAAACCTCCATAGCTCTTCCCAAGACCTTCTAAAAATCTACAAACCCAAATCTAAAGCAGGACAAAACGTATATAGCTACTGCCCCTCTATTGAATGGAATAAACTTCCCCTCGAGATTCGAACACAGGCACATCACAAACAGTTTAAAATATTTCAATAAGAAATTGATCTGCCAATGTTCAAACCCTCCTTGAAAACTTTCCATTCTCAACTTTTCCTCAATCTATGTACTTCTCTCTGTAATACTCACATAACTATTGGTCTGATTTGATTTAAAAAAAAAAAAAAAAAAAAAAAAAAAACCTGATTTTTGTACTTTATATTCCTTTCTGCTTAACTAATACATGTACAACCGTTATCTGTATAAGATTTAGCTGTATTCGACTTGCATAAAATCTATACTAATGTACTTAATGATATACTTGTATGTACTGGAGCTTTTCTCCCCGGGTCTCTGCTGAAAAAGGGCCTCGGCTCAGTCAGACATTCCCGGTCAACAAATGTAAAATAAAATAAATAAATAAATACATACATATGACATGAGCTGCAGGAGGATACAATTCTGGATAGATTGTAGGGACCACGAAGAGCATGCTTGGTAAACATCACAGAATGAAGCAATACTAATTTCATGAATTTTAACTGCATCCTGGCAAAGGAACCCAAAACATTTGGGAACATTAGAAAAAGGATGTTCTTAAAGCAAATGGCACTCTGATTTTGGTCATGGACATTTTTTCTTCTTCAGCAATCATCCACAGGATGTGTACCCCCCCCCCCCCCCCATACTGATGGCTGTCAGCGTATATTGGTACATACCAGGCAGCAGTGTCACATGTATTCACTACTTCAATGATAAAAATATTTCCAACACACAGCAAAAACTAAAAAATATTATCTTGCAGACAACTGTGGTCCTTTATCTTGAGTCAATATCCCCTGAGCTGACCCAAACAAGAAGGTGGCAGGTAAAAGGGAAGTGTTGTACATGCTGCAAAAGTCATTATAGAAAAATCACAACTGTGGTGTGCACCTCAATTGTTCCAAAGTATATCTTACTGCAGGCACATCTAATTGGATTGAATGGATTTTTACCACATAATACTGAAACAGAAATTATGAAAAGACTTAATTCAAAAGAACAAACATAACTTTAACTGAAAGTGCCTTTCTGCAAGGAATGGCAAAACAAGGCTCTACATCTCCTCAGTGAATATATCCTAGTTCTGAAGTTCCACACCCATAAAGTACAGGAGAAATTATTTATTGGTTACTATACAAAATTAAGTGCTTCCTCAAGACTGAATGCTTTTGAATTGAGTATAGTAGCCCTCAGATGAAGGATGCAGGGAAACTAGTTTTGCAGAAAAGAATGCTGAATTTGTAATTTTTTAATAATTAAATATTTGGCTGCTTTCAGGCTTTTGAATGCAGTCTTCTGCCTTTAATCGTTTCAACTTTGGTATTACGTGGCAGAAAGTTTAGTACAGCTGCCTGGCCTCTGGAGAGAATGGCTGTGTTGGAGTTCTTTGTAAAAGCATAGAATGAGGACTATGAAGCAACATCAGCATACATGTCATCAATGAAAGTGCTCCTCAAAAAATGCAGCAAAAATATCCACCAGTCCTTACAAAATAAAAACTTCCCCCTTCCCTTTTCAAGGTTTATACTTAAGTACTCGGCAATCAGTTCACAGACCATCACAAGTCAAGCTAAAAAAAAACTATTCAAAAGTTCTCCCCAGCCTCAAGCAGGGCAAAACAGATATGACAGGGGAGAATTTGAGGCTGCCCCTCCAATTACCTAGGCTAACCCTGAAGGTGGCAAGGTTGCTAGTCTGCTTGACAAATAATGGAAGTTTGTTGAAGATGATACATTGGGATATGAATCTATCACAACAATGTGTCTTATTTATTAGCTGATGAAGGTTTAGCTCCTTTAACTGGGCATTTGAAGTACCACTACTTCTGCCAAGGAATAGGTCAAAGAGGACTGGATCTTTCATTGCTCAAAAAGCTAGACTCATATCTTTATGGGGGACACTAAGAGAATGAATACAGACATAGGGTTGCCAAGTCTGTCCTGACAACTACAATTCTGAGTACATTTTATTTATTATTTTATTTTATTTTATTTTACATTTGTTAACCGGGATAGTCCAACTGTAACAGGTCCTTTTTCAGTGGAGGCCCGGGGAGAAAAGCTCCAGAGTTACAAATAAGTGTAAAAAATACAATTACTGCTAACAGCTACACATTACACTTTATATAATACAATGAGCAAACAGTAGTAGAATTAATTATTAATAAAGGCTAGCATAGTACCATACATCTTTTAATCTGGTTTGCATGACAGAAAAATGGCTACATTACAGAAACATGGAGAGGAGTGCAGTGGATAAAAGGTGGGTAAGTTAGGTGATACATGGGCAGATCCAAGTTTTTCTAAGATGTGCTTTGAGTAGTGATTTGAAGTGGGAGTTTGTGGATGTATTGGTTATGCCAGAGGGGCGAGTGGTCCAGTATTTAGCTATTTTGTAAGAGTATAGGGCTTTGCCAGCAGTATTGTTGGCAGTGGTGATGTTAAGGAGAGGTTTATTAGAAGATCTAAGAGAACAATTGGAAGAGTAGTGGGTTAGTAGATGTTTTAGTGATGGAGTTTTGTTTGGGTTGTTTAGGATATTAAAAGCACATGTAATCTGTTGGTAGTTAAGTAATTGTGGGAATTCGAGCCATTGAAGGTCAGTAAGTTCTTTGCAGTGGTGGGTTTTGAAAGGGGAGTTGTTTGTAAATTTAGCAATTCTGTTGTAACATCCCTCAAATTTGTTGAGGTCTGTTTTTCTAATATGGGTAAATATGGGTGCAGCATACAGTAGTGTGGATAAGAGATGAGTTTGGGCTAGGGTGGTTCTTGCTTTGTCAGTGAGAAAATTCTTGTGTCTATAAAGAGTACCCATTTTTTGTGGACCTTCTGGATAGTTTGAGCTATGTGAATATCGAAGTACAGATTTTTATCAATCTCAACTCCTAGGAGTTTTGTATGCGTGGTAGGAGAGATGACTGTGCCGTTTCTAGATGTAATTGAGAAGGATAGGGAAGTGGATCTGGATTTATTGGGGGCAAACGAGAGAAGTTTTGTTTTATTAGGGTTGAGAATCAATTGGATGTCAGTGATCCAGCCTTCTACAGAAGAGAAGGAGTCTTGGGCCAGTTTGTTTAGGGTGGTAAGAGATGGGGCTGCACAGATAAGTGTTGAGTCATCGCCGTATTGTATTAATGTGGCTTGTTTGGAGGAGGTATGTAGGATATTTGTGAAAATAGAGAACAATAGTGGGCCAAGTATTGACCCCTGAGGTACACCTATAGAGATAGGGAGGAGGGGTTTTAGCTCAGCTTGCCACTGGACAGCTTGCTGTCTATCTGATAGATAGCTTTTGAACCAGGAGATGGTAGAGGAGTCAAAGGATAGGGCATCAAGTAGTAGAGGATGTGAAACCATGTTGAACGCTTTAGAAAGGTCAAGGAAGATAGTAGATACAAAGTTATTATTGTTTCTGAGCTGGTTAACTTCATTTATGAAAGACAGAAGGGCAGTAGTTGTGCTGTGGTGAGGGCAGAAGCCATGTTGAGTGAGGGAAAGATTATATGAGGTTAAGTACTGGAGAACCTGGGAGTGGATACATTTCTCTAAGAGCTTGGATAAGGGAGAGAGAATGGCTATTGGCCAACAGTTGGAAAAGTCATATGAGCTATCACCTTTATGTAGTGGTATGATGTAGGAGATTTTCCAGATTTGAGGAACATAGCCTCCTTTGATTGACTGGTTGATAAGGATTGAGATGGGGTAAGATAAAGAGGCAGATGCTATTTTCAAAATGTTTGCAGGTATTTCATCGGCTGCAAGAGTTGTAGGTTTTAGTTTACAGATGCGCTTCTTAATTTTGCTAGTTGGAACAGGTGAGAGGGTAAAGGGGGGTAAGTAATTTAAGAGTTTTGCTGAGTTATTTGGAGCGCTATTTTTAGTAGTAATGGGTAAGTCATTGTGTTTGGTGAATTGGCTGTTTGAAGTGTGAATTGAGTTTATGAAGTGATGGTCTTGTTGGGTAGCAATATTGCTATTTTCATTATTGGGAGATTTAGGGGTGGGGGTTTAAGGTGTTCCAGAATTTTGTGGGATTTTTTGAGTGTTTGTTTTGTAAACTGAGGAAGTAGTTTTGTCTGTTTTTTGGCTTAGTTCCTAAGTTGTTTATAGTTTTGTTTACTTTGGTTGGAGTTGTCTTTTTTCCATTGTTTCCAAGCTGAGTCCCTAGATGTTAATAAGGCTCTTGCATCTCTGCTCAGCCATGGAGCATAGTTTGCTCTGACTCTAATTTTTTTGATTTGGGCAATTGCATTTAGAACTCTAGTGAATGTTTTGTTGAAATATTCTGCTGCTTGATCTAGGTCTAGAGTTTTTAATGGCTCCCAGTTGCATTGTTTTAAAGTATCATTTAGTTCCTCTGGGTTTAAGTTTTTGTTAGCCCTGACTTGTCTATAGACTATGGGCTTTGTGATATTAGCACGTTTCCTAAGGAGAAAAGTAGGGAGATGGTCGCTTAGTCCATCTGGTAGAAGTCCTGTGTGATAGTTACATTTGGGATAGTTTACTAATGTCCAGTCAATAATAGACTGTCTTTGGGATTTCTTGTCTATTCTTGTGGGATCTTGGATTAATTGGGCAAATCCACAGAGATTTATTGGAATGGAGGGGTTAGTTAAGTTACATGCTATCCAGTCAGTGTTTAGATCTCCTAGTACAATTGTTTTGTGTGGAAGGTTTTGACTGAGCCACTGAAGAATTTCCTCTATAGTATGGGAGTTATTTCCAGGAGGGAAATAGCTACACAGAATGTTAATTTGTTTTTCATTGTTCAAAGATAGAGTGGCATCTACGATTTCTGCATTCTGAAATATGGGTATGGAGGTTTGAAGTGGCTGGAGGTTAAGTGAACTTTTAAAGAAAATGGCAACTCCACCTCCTTTCCTGCCTGTTCTGTCTAACCTTATAATATTGTATCCTGGTGGGAGAATTTCATTGTTTGAGATAGAGGGTTTCAGACAGGTTTCTGAGATAGTGAGATTATCTGGGGAATGGTGAGAAATTAATGCATGTAGGTCTGGGAGTTTGTTTGAAATACTTCTGGCATTGATATTTATGATCAGTAGGTCTGATTGAGTTTTATTTTTTAGGGTAGTGGAGCAGGGTCCTGGGTTTGGGTAAATGTCTCCTGATAAAAGGAGTATTGTGCTAAGAATTATTATATGCTTAATTGTGAGTGCTATACTTGTGAAAAATTTAAAAGGGGTTTTCCTATAGTAAAGATTTGGAAGGTGAGTCTTATTAGTATATAGTATTATGTTGTCTTTAAATAATGTTGGACAGATAGCAAAGTTGGTATATGTGTTAATAGGTGTTAAAGTATGTATTGTATGATAGGTGGTATTATCTATGGGGTTGAATGTGTGAATGGATGTAATGTAGGTTAAGGAAGAGAGTGATAGTAGGAGGAAAGTTACTAGAAGAAACATATTAGGGTATAGCGGGAAATAGATGGTGTAAAGCCTTAGGATTGAGAGCAAATTCTAAGGTATGGTAGTAGTGAGAGGAGTACAAAAGTAGGTGTAATTTCCTGGGGGTGTAGCCAGTAGTAGTAATTGGTGGAGGGAAGTGATAATGTGACAAGGAGCACAAATATATTTGGATGAGAGGCAAAAACAAAACTGTAATAGCCCCTACAATATAATTATAAGGGGGCAATGATTGTGCAAATCGAACTATGCACATATATTCACTATCTCCCTTAGAGCCAATATGTCCAAAGTGATCCCAGGCCTATTGTATGCCTATTATCAAAATAAATGTAATGAGGTGGATACATACACACCATTAGATGTAAAAGTTCATGTAACTCTATGTTGACGTCCAATATAATGAAGCCAACAAATGTAAAATTCAAACCATAAACCAAAATAAGATTATAGATTAAGTCCCAAGACCCACAGACAACATCCAGTAATACAAAAGGGTCTTAACAGGTCCCAGATACATGACCTGTTATTAATCCAGGTCCAATCCCAACCAGATGCAATGTTAAACAAAGAAAAAACCTTAGCGTTTGTAATAGTACACCCGATTCGTTGGAAAAGAACAAATCCGTATGAGAAAAAACAAAAAGGCTCCGAATCCATTTAAAGAAACCAGTTCCATTGGAAAAGACAGATCCATTAACACATACGCACCAGATAGTCCACTCTTTAAGGCCTGACTTCAAGGTAGCCACATATTACAGTTACAGTTCCGATAACCCTTTCTTCGTCCTTGGTTACTCTTCAATTTATGATAAATGTGTTCCATTAATCTGCGCTTTAGTTTTGGTTTCGCGTCTTAATTTTTACGTTGAAAATTGTTTCGCAAACCAAGTTATTATATGAATCTCTGAGGTCTCTCAAGTTGAGTAATATTTTTCAACAAATACAAGCCAAGGCTCATTATATTCAATAATGTGTCTGATGAGGTATGATAAAAGTGGAATTAAAAGTTCTTTGGATCTAGCAAAGATGCCTGTGGAAATTACATGAGCCAGACAGAAGGTTTTCCAAACTACTGCAGAGACATGACTGTCAAATGATAAGGAATTAAGGACAAGAGTGCCTTCATCCCCTTCACAACACTGTTTGACTTGAGGGGTGTGTCACCTACATGTTATGTGAAAATGTTTTGTTCACCAAAATGAACTGTTCTACATTTTTTCACATTTAATTTGAGACCACCCCTGCACCAATTGTTAACATGTTCCAAGCCATGTTGGAGTTGGATTTTTGTTTGTATAACATCGGGAAAACTGAAGTTACCAGCCCTTCATACTGGCTGACTGAAAAAGAAGAATGCTCCCAAGCAGGCATGCAACACGAAACTTGTTTAAGTTGACGAAGGTGTTTTGTGATCTCTTTGGGGCACAGTCGCACTGTTTGTGCCTTTCTACCCAGACAGCCCACACAAAGCTTCCCTCTTGCTGTTAGCAGTGGAGGACATACTTTTTGTTTTTATTATTTTCTGTACAGATGCAATTCTGATATTGCACAACAGATAGTACCTATAATGTAAGCAGTAACATTTCTGTTACAGTCCTCACATAGCAGTGGATAGCAGTGGTGCTTATGTTACAGTTTCACCAAATAAGCAGTTGTTTGAAAAATTATATCTATTACCAGTTTTAACGTTTGCAAAATAAGTGTATAACACTTTTGTAAATCACCTGGGGTAGACTACAAGAACAGCATTACCCCTGACAAAGTACAGTTGTGTAAGCTGAACTTACCATAACAGTAGATGTTTGGATGATCACTGCTGCAGTACCCTTAGCTACATGGATTATATCAAGGTTCAGAGCACCTTCTATGTGCCCAAATTGTCAAAATTTTGAGAAAGCCCTTCAGAGCTTTCCTACCAGCAGAGATAGGGAGGCTCTGTCCTGAAAGGACAATGCCAGGAACAATAAAAAATTAATGCCTATACCCTGACATAAAAAAGCACCAAAAAACAAGGGGGGTGGATGATCATTCGAAAATATACTGTTATGGTAAGTTTAACTTACACATATGTACTACATTCTTCATATACATCACTGCTGTAGAATCTTTAGCTATAATGATAGATTACCATAGATAGCTAACTACATTTGGGAGGCGGAAGGAGAGGAGTCCAAGGGTCCCTGGATAATAGTCCTAGCAAAGCTTGATCTGAACCTAGAGAAGGAAACAAGCTTACAGTGCTTTGTAAAAGCATGTGCAGAGGACCACGTAGCAGCTTCTAGAATAATTCCTGACTCCAACCCTTTCCTAAAATGTATAAATGAAGCCAAGGCCCTGGTAAAGAAGGCCTTGACCCTGCCGGGAACAGTTTTGTTACAGTGAATATAACAAAAAGTAACAGCCTTAGACGACCTTTTGGAAATGGTCCGTAAACTACTCCTAAACAAAGGAATTTGCAGAGGAGTAGATACATGCTTGGTTTTCTGTTTCTTTTTGACAGGAAAAATGGGGTCAACCATGTTACTAATTGTAGCAGCAGCTTCTTCAGGGATCGTCACAGCGTTCTGACACAACTTCCCTGTTCAATTTCCCAAGACAGACAAGAGTGTCTTTCCCTTATCCACTGAGGGGATCCCAACAGTTGCAGAGGACATGGTTAACCTCCAGTCCATAGTGGCTGTAGGTGCTACACCTGAGGGATCCGGGATAAAAGATGAGTGGTCTGGGGTAAAAAAACTGCTAGCCTACTGTGGTGGTAAACGCTGTTTGGTTAACTTAAAAAAAGAGTACTCTGTTTAAAAGTACGTTGCAGTCATGAGGCAGTGCATTAAAACACAACACTCCTAGCATTAAAGTAATTTTCCAGAGGAGGAAAGTAATAAAACATCAACAAAATGACAAAAATGGAAGTTTTTCCCCACAAAGGAACTTATCTGCCCAGCAAAAGAAAGCGCAAGCCAGCCATTGCTCCTCAAAACCTCAAAGGATGTACTCTTCAGCAGCAGTAAAGCTCTAAAGGGCTTTGAGCCCAAACTTGTCTTTTAATCAGCTCAGCTCAAGCTGCCTGACAGTTTTGCACAAGACAGGTGCCCTGAAGTTTTGGAAGCTGATTGGCTGTTATATCCTTGGCAGGATACAAGTCATAAAACAAAGGCTACTGTAGTAATGATCAATATGATGAACATTTATGGTTCTGTAACACATTGGTTGTACAATTCTATGTAGTACTGTAACTTTTGACAAAGTGACATAAAACTGCTTGCAGATAGTCAATATCATGTTATCCAATTTTACTACTGCACAGGATCATAGCAGCTATAAGACAATTAAATCTTAAGACTGTGTGTGTTTTGCCAAATAAGCCACTCTAAAATGTACCCCACAATTCCAGGAGGGGAAAACATGTCAGGGCAGGGTTGAACTTGAGGGTAATCATCCACTCATCATGGTTAGTCTTAAAGGAGTCAAGGGTGTCAATTCTGTGCAACATGTAGATGATGTACATGAACCATAGTGCTGAGAATGCACGGTGAGCTATACAAATCACCATAGACAAGACAAAAACAATGATCCTTTTAAAACCTCATTAACCAAGAGGCTAAGCAGTCCAGTAATCCTAGCCAAAGCCTCATTCACTGACATAGACTGGAAATGGGGCAGGTAGAAAATATATTTAAGGGCGCAAAGACCCGAAGAGGTAAAGGAAAAGAAATGCAGAACAGCTTGCCCTAAGATGCAAACTTTAACGCACTGAAAATGCAGCAGATGGAGGGTACTAACATTATGCACTGCCTTAGAAATAATCAAAGAATAAGTCTCAGATAAGCTTACAGAAGAAAAGACCCATGGGGGAAGACCTTATAACACAATACATCTTCTTGAAAGTGGAAGATCTATAATCTGATTACTTCCAAGCCACATGTACAGCATCTTTAAGGGCCAACTCCAATGAAGGGGGAAAAACTTCATTCCTTATCTCCACCAAGAAAGGCATGAAAAAAAAACTTCTCTTTTGAGAATAACAGGAAAGATGCAGCTGCAGCCAGTCCAAGCAGGAAACCATCTACAAGTTCTTCCAAAATAAGAGGACTGCCCATACAGGAACAGATCAAAGACAGAGACTCATGCATCTTATCCAGCTCAGGGGATGAAGTTCAGAAGTGCTCAGACTCTAAAGCCCATGTAGACAATGGGGAAAAGAAAAAGACCCCTCACACAACAAATGAAATGGTCAATCTGCAGACTTCTCACATGAGCAGAGGCCTGGGTGCATTTTGGAAAAACAGAAAGCTCCCAGATGGCAGGGAGTCATGCACACAGGTTAAAAATGTCATCGAACCAGCTCTGCTCATACAGTTTGGGTAAATTCCTGCCCACCAAAGAAGCTGCCACACCTCTTCACTCAAATCCACAAAATGATACAAAGACTTGAGAAGGTCTAATGCCAGCTTGGCTGATGGTACTGTGGACAACTGACTGCCCATAGATGCCTGTTTAACTATTAGCACCAAGTTATTGCCTCAGAGGAATGTGCCTGGTGTGGGCCTCTGACCCCAAACCTGTGTTCGACCATGAAAGCCAAAGAGACAGAAAAAACAGCTCTGAAAGAAATGGCAGAACACAAGCTTCACTGCAGAGAGAAAGTCAACACATTACTCCCCTTCCTATTCTCAATGCAAACAGCAGGTGCTACGAAATCTCTCTCCAAGCACACAATATCACCTGGCTTATATATGTTATAGATATGGAACAGGTTATAGGATCAGGGCCAGCATCAATAAGAAAACAAGATGGATGAACTAAGACTGCAGAAATAGTGACTTGAGAGTACAAGTATTTGCAACATGGTATAACTGTGTGAGGTCTGAAAAGAACAGATGACCAATTCATTCTTGTCTTCACAGTTTAGTCTTGATGTCTGGGTTATAGCCTTCTCATGCGGAAGTTCCACTGGTTCGAATTTCTGCAAACCAATAAATGTCCACCCTCAGTGTCAGGCTAGGCTACAGTCTAGCTGCAGGGGAGAAGCTAACCAGACAGTACAGTCTTGACTACAGAAAAATTATCAAAATTTAATCTGGTCAGCAATAAACTATGTATTGTCACCCCTAATCCATCAAAAACAATATGCATTATAATGTCATGTCCAAAATATAACAAGTAACAACAGGCAATTAGGATGCGTTTCACCCTCAGTGTGGTGCACATTTCGACAGAACCTTTTCTAGAAGTGTACTGTGGTATATTTAGCATAGTGTTAAGGTAACTGTATATGATTAGCATAATGTAATGCACATTACAAAAAAGGATGTATATTTTATATGGGTTATACAGCTTTAATGCTAATGAACTAAGTTAAGTGATTTGTATATTGTGTGGACAAATTTACAGACATTTTAAATGAATGCGGATTCTTAATCCTTAGAAACGCTTAATTTTGAAACTATGCATGTATCTGGTTTCTTCAGTAATTGTACATCTCTGGGGAATTTTCAGGCATAACTGCACTGTCCATCTAGTCTTGTTTTTTGGGATCTTTCTTACTTCACTACTACTTTACTTGTACATACAACTGCAGTAGTCTATCTCTGTATATTTTGACTATTACAGTTTTCACAGTCATTTTCTTATGACAGGTCTGGTTGTGAAACTTCTGGTTGCTCGTCTGCATTTAACTCAGACCCTGAAGTATGTGAATGAGAACATTTAGTCTTGGGATGACATGAGACTCTCCAGTGAAGATGACACCAAGGCTTTCAAAAGAATCATCAATGAAAAAAGCATCATGGAAAAGAAAGCATCATAATATGACCACTGCCACCCAATGAATGACCTTTCAGAGAATCAACAGAGGAAAGCAATAAAGTTTCTGAGGCGTCCCCTGCTACTTGCAGGATGCAACTTCCTTCATGAAAGGAAAACAGAGAACTTTGGGAGCATAGAAGAATGGTGTCTGTGACACCAATAATGAGGTGATTATCAACAGTGCTGGGAGGTGTTTGTCCAATGAATGTGTAGATTCCTGCAAAATAAATGCATGTGACCTATATGGTCCCATCAAGGGGTGCTCTGTCAATGAACTCTCCAAAATTGAAAAAGAATACTTCTTCCTCTTGTGAATCTTCTTCCTGCCTTCTGGAATTCAAGGTTCTGCCCCACTGAACAGTTGTGGTGTCACCAATTTCTCTGCAAAAACTGAAAGCCTTAACATCATGGCCAGAATCCAGACAAAGAGAAATGCAGAATGCTTTGCATGTATGACAATCATTTTAGTGCATATGCACTCCCTATAAAGAAGCTGTTGACTGTTCTTGGCCATAACTGGCAAGAAGAAAAAAAAGTACTGATCAAAATGATAGCTGTTATGAAGATCTAAGAACAAAACCAATGATGAAACTACAAGCAGTGGAGGAAAAAAACAAGACAGAATGTCACTTATTAGGACCTTTCACTGATGCCACGTGATGATGCCATGTCAAACAGAGAAGGCCACAATACTAAAATGCTTTGCAAGCAAGCTGGCTGGGGGTCCCCTTGGTGATGGTGAGACCTTTAAATTAATTGTATGACTTACTGGCTGAGGTAATCCAAAGAAAAGATCTAGCCAATGTTTTGCGGGTGAGCATCAGCTTGTAGCCTGATGTTCAATGCCACCAATGCTTCACCTATGGTAAATATCACATTTAGATCTCAGAGAAGATGCAAATGTGCACCCAGTCCAGCTGTGTTACTGCTCCTTCTCAGCCAGTGTTACAAATGAAGATATTCTTATGGCAATGAAGTGACTGAAGAGGTGAGCTAACCTGACAAAATGATATTAACTCACCAGATGCACTAGATGACAAATATACTGACACTTGTACAGCAGAGAAAAGAGCTGGAAAGAAAGTGATTGCCTGACTTTAACTTATCAGCAAGTTTTTTTAATAATGGACTTTATAGCATCTCAAACAATGCTTCCTGCAGATGTGAAATGATGAAATTCTTCTAATTATTGACCTTTACACAAAGCAAAAAATGGCAGGCTGGGACAAAGTTCCACGTACCACCATATGGGGAGCTGTACTCCTTGACATAAGTTATATGTTAGCTTTTGATGCAGAACTATACTTCCTCTGTTAAACTGGATATTCACACTTTTCCACAGCAAGCTAATAAACAAATCGAGCTGTTTTAGCTGAAAGAAGGATGAATAACATCCTTAAATCTATGTCTGGAGAGCTTGCAAGGCTGTCACAAACTCAACAGAAGATTCCCTATGGCAATACCATTTCCAACCCAGCATGGGATATATATAGGCAAAATCCACACTGTAATGTGTATTGAAAGTATGCACATTGAGCGCATCATACAGAAAAGTCACATATGACGCTTCTGCTCCTTTGGCCAATAAACCACAGGAGCCATTGTTAAAATGAAGAGATCCTTGTCCTTGTCAGGGTAATTAAGTGACTGGAAGAGGAAGAAAAAAGACAGGAGGATATCATACTTAACCAGTTAAAACATGCCATGCCCATCATAGCAACAGAAAATGCTGTATGTCTGCAGAAAAGATTTATACTGTTCAGGAATCAGACTACCCCCTCAGCCACTGTTCAAGAGGGAAACAAAGAACTGTCCAGACTGACTGAATTACCTTGGTCAGCAGATCACTTCTGAGTTTATTTTTTGGAAAACACTACTGCTTTCCCTGGCTCAACATGAGAAGCAATTTAAAAATGTATACATATGGATTAATTTTAGAATGAACTCAGCTAGTTAAGAAATGAGACAATCTATAAGCAAATAACACAAGGTCTTCATGGAAAAACAGCCAACTAAAGAGCCACCTGGTGAAAGGTTACATCAGGGTATGTGGATGGAGCAATTAATGCTGAGTGAGCATAAAACTTAAAGTTAACAGTTGGAATCTGTATGAGGCGGTTTGGAGGAAGACAGAATAATAGAAAAATGTCTACTTTACATAATAGATGATTTTTTGTGTGTAGGCAGTTTGACAAAGGAAAAAAAGAATACATTTTTCATGTTTAACAAAGAAAAGAATCATTAAAAAAGAAGATAATACGTTTACATTTGGGTAAGAGCAGCATGATAGCTTACTTAGCACAACTCAAGACTAGTACATTCAGTTTTCTACTGCCACGAAGTACAAGTTGTTGGATCTCTTTAGGTTGTGTCTGATTTTGTAGTGATTTAGAATCTGTTTAATTGTACCGGATGTTTCACATTATGCTGATGAAAAGCAGTAGATTCATTTTAACGTTGTTGACATTGTTTGGGCTGTATGGTTGATTTTATAATTCTTTACAGTCGGTTAAATGTTGCCACGGGATGCAATGCATCATGTACTAAGCACTGCACAGGATGTTCTGTGTTGTAAAGTTGATTCTGTAGTACACTGTACTAAGTATAATAAAGCATGCACACTAAGACAGAACAGTATTGGATTCACTTTAGTAAGGACACAGGGTGCTGCATGTTGGTGTAGTGCAGCTGAGTTTGAAGTACACTCATTCTAAATTCGCTACCAAGAGGCCTATTAGTCCCCAGGTGAACAAAACTGATTTTTCTTTAGCAGTGGTATGGCATCCTTTATGTATGACTGCTAATTTTTCTACAGCTTTTGAATTGGCTTAATAATGCCATGGGATGTGCTGGATGCTCTACAGTGTGCAACTGAAAAGCACAGAGTTCACTTTTAACACCACCACAGATTAAGCTGTACAGCTGATTCTGTAGTGCTTTAGATTAAGTTTTAGACTGCTATAAGATGCTCTGCATTGTACATTTAAAGCATAGCATTCACTGTAACATTAAGACAGAATACCCTAAGTTCCAAGGTTGATTGTGCATCAAATTATAAATCAGTTTACTACTGTCATTGTCACATGATGTCTGACATTGCACAGAAGTACACTGTTGTCTTGCAAAGGTAACTCACAGCATTGCTCCTTATAAAACAGTCCATATACCATTTTCCATCACATGTATGTATACAGTAATTTATACATATGTAAGCAAACACAAAAGCACAAACTTGTGCTGCTGGTCCTCCACCCTTGTCTTCCCCTTTCAATGCTGTATGCAGCAACACTGGCACAGGCAGACTACCACTGCTGATGTGAAAGGGAGTATATGCTTTACTCTAGCCTACTGCTGCCCATCATGCCAGTCTGGTTTACTTGATGTTTAGCTGTGAACCAAGCACCAGGCAAAGCTGCAATGGGTCAGATGAGAAAAATCAATTAAAATGCAAGACAAATGAAAAAAATTATACTGCAGTGCAGCTCACTTATTCCTAGACAGACAAGTGATGCTTCACTTTGAGTGCTGAAAGCAGTCAGTAAGACCGGTTTACTACTGAAAGTACTAACAAAAATTTAGATAATGCAGTGCACTGAACCGACTTTTAAAGAGCCAAGCAGTGACATGGTTTGATAAGCCGAACTATGGTCACAACACTTGCCATAACTGTGGTGTGCAATAAACCTAGCAGAGTAATTGCAGCAATAGTGGCACAGCAGCACTGCTCCATGCGGAACAGTACTCACCAATACCTGAAATGCTGTGATGCTGTCCTTCTGGGTCAGCAGATCATTCAGGTCATTACTTGCATATTGTCTTAGTACAGCTACTCTCCTTCTGAGATATGATGTGTTGGCTTGTGTGTGTGTGCAAGCCTACATAAGATATGGAAAGGAAAAAGAGAACATGTGGATTTACTTGAATAACTTCTGAAACATATCAGGAAATGCATTCCATTAATCACAGCTTTACAACTCACTACAAAATTTGTTCCCAAACCTATGGTTCAGGATATTAAGATATTCCATTTATTACAATTAACTCCCACATACTCCTCACAGACAGACCATTTTCTCCCAGAAAACAAGAGTATTTCAGAAGACACAATCAACTCATAAAAAAACGAGGGCAATGATTTTATAAAATAAATTTCAAGCCAATTCTGCTGGAAGATGAACTAAAGATTTTAAGTATATTTCAGCCCTTCCAGACAGTGCAAGTGTTCACAGCAGTCAGCTTACAATAGAATAAAATGACCCATGAGCATCTTTCTGCACCATATAACAAGGAAACTGCGTCTCTGGTAACCCTGAGTAATAGACAATGTTAAGAACCTAACTGGTGTGTGACACTCACAATTAATAATTGTATTTCAGACACAAGAGATCTTAAAACATCTTTTTGGTTGTAGAATTCTACTCTTAAAAATACACATGAAGCCAACAGCCAAAGTCCCACAGCAAATACACAGAGGACCTGTCTCAAAGGATTTCAGTAAAACATGCGAACATGTTTACAAGTATATTACCAAAAAAAGACAGGACGAAGGATGTGGTGAGCAGACACAAACTGGTTCCTTATCAGTATGTCTCCAGTACATGAAATACAACATCAGACTCTAAAGCAAGTTGTCATCACAGAGGAAATTAAAGCTGAACAGGCTGGTACAAAAGATGACAGATGACAACTGGACTCTAAACCACTGCCCCAACTTCTACAATAAAGGAACAAAGACAAATCATTCAGAAGATGCTAGCTTGAAGGACAGGGGAAATTTATCATCAAAAACTTCTATATCCGTGATCAACAGCAAAAACCTCAGCAGTGTATTTATGCTGGACAGAGATACACAAAAGGTCAAAACCTAAATTATATCACCACACAGAAAAATCCTTAAAGATACCGGACAGCAGCTCTCAAGTCACACGCACTGGTATGTAACCAAATGAAGCCGACAAGTTCTCAGGGTCATGGCATTACAGACAACTACCCAGAGAAGGCTATGACCTAATACACTCTCTATTCACCTGCATCCTCTGATACAAACAGTTTAAGGAAATTAAAGTTGTTTCACTGAAGTAACAGAACTGCCTACATGAAACAATTTAAGAGTTCTTCAAGGTATGACAAACAATGTTCCCTTTACAAAGATATGTGATTTTGCTTCCATGTTCCTACTTCTCTGCAATTAGCATGTGGACAGGCAAATTAAATGCATTTCCTAACCTAACTCTTGAAGAACCTGTGGCTGGTACACTCTAAAATACAGGTATACTGCTATGCAAAGTTTTATTGTACCTACACTCCTCTGACCAGATCACTTCAGTTAAGAAGTTAGCAAAGCATGTCAGCAGTGACACTGGTTTTGTCACACAAATGTTAAAGAAATATTTAAGCACCAATTCACCGAAAAAATGAATGATGAAATAAAACTGCTTTACCTTGAATCACACACATTTTAATAAAAGCATGTATCTACTGCAAACTCTGTCTATACTATTTTTGCTTATTGGCATTAGATCACCGAAGTTATCCATCTACTGTGCTGATCTCTTATGCAGATTAATTAACACAGGCTGCTAGAGCTCACACTACAATTGTCTACAGCATTTGGTTACGGATACCCCTCTTTTTTCACTTGTTTACCCTTAGACTTCACTGTTTGTTTTACATTCCATTACTGATCTTTAGGGAGAAGTTTCAAAGAAACTTTATTGTTATTTAGGACCACACAAGTGCAGCCTAAACAAAATTACAAATGTCAGCTCATGAGAGAAATGCAGTCCAAATAACAAAGAAACAGTGGTATCAGAGAACAACATAAGCAAGAAAATAACACGTATGACATGCAACAGGCAGTTCACATTACACAACACATTCAATAGCTATTTTCCTTTTTTGTTCAGAAACATTTTTATTTTGTTTTCATTGTAAACATATGCAAATGTACCTATAACAAATATAATAAAACAATAACAAAACTATTTACAATATTTACATTCATTCATGATAAACAATCATTTTATCCATGAGAAGTTAGCAGTATTTGTTCAAAAGGTTTTCCAATTTTTTGCCATGCTATTTTTTTATGAGTAATCTTATGAGTTTAATAAAATGGTTTGCAGTTCTTTTTTACAAACAACTTTTGCTAAATTAATAAACTCTTTAAACATCAAATCTTGTTTACTTTTTCCAGTTCAAAGTAATAACTTTTCTGGCAATTGCAAAAATTGACCAGAGTAACGGAATCTGAGATTTAGGTATTACATTAGGTATAGGAACAATGAATAGGATTAGTCAGTTAGAAATATGACAGTTATCAGACCATAGAGCATTTACAAAATAATATCCGAAGTCTTTCCAGTATTGAACAACATTTCTAAATTCAATGAACATGTGAACCCAGATAACCTCTAGTAATTCATCACATTTCCAACATTTACTTTCATTGTTTTTGAGTATAAGATTTATTTTATATGGAGTATACAAACTCCAATTCATAAATTTCCATGTATACAATCTCCAATATAATGAAGAACAGGTACCATATGTAGAATTCAATAACAATTTTTTGGATTCTTCAGATATTTGTTCTCCATTAATCTTTACATAGTTGTTGTTGTCTGTCTTTCGGCTTTTTCCTGGTAAGGGGTCGCCACAGCGGAACTCCGGTCCGCTAATGATTGGCAGTAGATTTTTATGAAACGCCGAGGAGCCAGCTCGACGCCCAACCTTCAACGAAGGCATGCCCATTTACGCATGCATGTCTTTCGAACGCTACCCAACCGCGGGGAGGACATGCAGACTCCACACAGAAGGCACTCCCAAGCCAAGCTGAGAATCGAACGGGAGAACCTCTTGCTGTGAGGTAACAATGCTACTGCCGTACCACCGTGGCACTCAATTCCAAAAATCTGAGTCAAACTTTAGAATGTCTTCTCTTAGTATCTTAGAAATAAGTTGTGTCTTTCGGCTTTTCCCGGTTAGGGGTCGCCACAGCAGAACTCCGGTCCACTAATGATTGGCAGTAGATTTTTACGTGCCGAGTTGCCGGCCCTGACGCACAACCTTCACCGAAGGTACGCCCATTCACGCATGTCTCCACACAGAAGAAGCTCTAGCTGAGAATCAAACAGGACAACGTCTTACTGTGAGGCGACAACACTACCAAGATAAGTGAGATACTTAATTTTTGATTATCTGTCTTTTCAAGACACCTAATAAAAAGCTGAATCAAACTAGGTATAGATTCAGTCTCTAGGTTGACTGATACTCTCATTTTGTTTTCTATAAACTGCCGTAATGAGTGTATAAACAATCAGCTGTCTTAACTATTATCAAAACTACATAAAAGAGAGTTTAGTGGTTTAATACTCTTATTTTCAATAAACTGATGCCAGAATATCAAGTTATTTTCCTTTAATTTTTACATCTCATTGATGTCGAAAGAATCTAGGCAATCGGGGGAGTATGCTATAGAGAATATAAGAAATAGAAATTGTTTAATGTTGTTATTACAATCAACTATATTCTTAAAGTTATTAAATATTTGCTTAATGCCATAAGAAAAATTATCAGACTTCTTATTAAATAAATAAAATTCACGTAAAAGCGAATGAACTCTACTTATTCCATATTGTTCCTTAAATTGATTTTCTATAGTTCTGACATCAGTTATATGAATCTCATGTATTCTTTTCCAGCCAGATATATAGGTAGGTGGGTCTTCCTGATAACACAGACGATGAAATAACCGACACAACAAAACCAAATGTTCATAAACACGAAACTTCACATGCCCGACAAACCACAATCCAGACAATCAACAAAACAAATAACTTTCCCGAAAAACACACACACAACACACGCACACCAAAAACCTTACAAACCTACACTAAACCTTACATACACAACTATATATGCACTAACCTTAACCCAAACCCTAACCGTAAGGTCCGTCACTATTGCACACTTACCTTACCCACACCCTAACCCTAACTCACTTAATCTGCCCCTAACCCGTAAGTCTGTCACTATCGCACACTTACCTTACCTGCACCCTAAACCTAACTCACTTAATCCTCCCCTAACCCTTATGTCCGTCACTATCGCACACTTACCTTACCTGCACCCTAACCCTAACTCACTTAACCTGCCCATAAACCTAATGTCCGTCACTATCGCACACTTACCTCACACGCACCCCACCCTAATGTCCATCACTATCACACACACAACCTTACACACATCCTGACCCTAACGTCCGTCCCTATCGCACACTTACCTTAACATGTCGGTGTTCTCAGCGTCGGGATTATCAACTGTCAGTCTTCTCTGTTGTCGATCTTCCGGTGTCGGTTATCTCGTTGTCGTTCTTCTCAGCTTTCGGCATAATCAGGTAGACCCAAGTAGGTGTGATCCAATGTAATACTACATTAAGATCTAAGCTAGGGAATGCTATCCCATTACTGTTCTAAGCTCTAATGTGCCATTTATATGCAATCCTAGGTTTTAAGGGGAACCATAAAAATTTAAGTAGCATGGAATCGAATTTTTTAAATATGTTTTTGGGAGGGGGTAATATCAATGACTGTATATAAAAACACAATTTTAGGTACAATTATCATTTTAATTAAAGAGAGCCTATCCTCCATTGTGAAGAACATTTTATTCCATCTTTTGATTATTTCACTAATGGTGGTTATTAAATTATTGTAGTTTAGTGTAACAGACTCTTTCCATGTACTCTTTATACTGACACGCAAATATTCTAATACATCATTCTCCCAATTAAACAGGCTATTCTCTCTTAGGTTTTTGTTGATCTTTTTGTCACTTTATTTTATTTTTCTTTTATATTTGTTGACCGGGATAGTCCGACTGGATATATGTCCATTTTCAGCAGAGGCCCGGGAAGAAAAGCTCCACATACCAAAAAAGAGACAGTACACACATCACTGAGTGATAAACTCAGGCAGACATGTTTAGAAAAATACAGACAAAGAATACAGGCAGATATCAATATACACAATGTGCAGACTTATATCTGATTGGCAAATATGTATCAGAAAATGTGAACACAGAATACAATCAGATCTCATAATTCACAATGCTTAGACATTCAAATGCTATGAGGCATAGATACTTGCCTAAACAGCAGGTTGGGTAGCAGGACATGTATTAGCAATGTTGTTAGTCAGGTTTAGAACAAGAGCACAGCCAATGAGATGTGAGGTATTTTTTGAGTTCTATTTTAAATAGGGGTAGTGAGGTTTCCTTGGTAACGGTAGTAGGGAGTAGATTCCAGATTGTACCGGTTGAGTTAGCAAATATAGCATCACCTGCACAGTTGTTGGATTTCTGGGTCAGTATCATTAGTTTATCAGCTGAGCGTAATGGCCTGGGGGCACTATGAGGGGTGAGAATATTTTTGAGGGCAGGGGTGTTATCAGGTTGATGGAGTATTTTATGTGCTACTATATGCTGGTTGAACTGTAGAAGGGTAGGATACTCTAGCCATCCCAGTGCTTTGAGGTTCTGGCAATGGTGGGTCCTAAAAGCCATGCCTGTAGCGAGTCTGGCTATATGATTGTAACATCCTGATAATTTGTCGAGATTGGTTTTGGATAGGTTGGTGAGTACAGGGGAGGCATACATAAGGGTAGAAAGGAGGTGTGATCTTGCAATAGCTACCCTAGCTAGGGGGGGTGAGGAAAGGTTTGGCTCTGTACAGGGAGCCAAGTTTTTTGTTGACGGACTTAATAGTGTTATTGACATGTTTATAATATTTAAGGTTGTTGTCTATTATTACGCCTAGAAGCTTTGTATAGTCATCAGGGGAGATAATGGTGTCATTGTAAGATTTGATGTTGAAGGAAGGAGGAGGAATTCTATGGTTAGGGGAGAAAAGTAGTAGCTTGGTTTTGTTAGGATTTAGAAGCAGGCGACGATTAGCTAGCCATGTTTCTACTGTGCTGAAAGTGGTCTGGGCTTGTTAATTAGTAATGTTCTGGATTTGTAAAAATAATAAAAAGTAGTGGTTTCCAAAACAGCACACCATCTAATATACTATTCTACTTGTCAAGCAATTCCCTTTCTGGAATAGCATCTGACTACGCAGTTTATTATTCAGGAAAATTATTTTTTTCTTTATTAATATATGGGCATTGACTACACATTCCAGTACCTACAGATGTCATATCTATAGGATCTACCTTATTCTCAAATAACTGTTTAAAATTAGGTCCTGTACTATTTATAAATCTTGGTGTACTACCCACTTTGTTTAGAATGTTATGGTTTATCCTAAAGATATTCCAATTAGCTCTAAATGCCCCCTTAATTTCATCTGAAAGATGATTATATTGTAGCACACAAGCCTTTTCATATGTAACCTCCTTTTTATGACCAGATCTCATAGCCTTACTAGTGACCAATCCTTCAGCCAATAATGGTTTATATACAACACCCCACTTTGCATAGATCTCATCCAAAACGTATTTAATTAGGGCCTGGGGTACCCTCTTTCCTGGAACATGCATGATATTTCATCAAACTCTGCTTTCACATCTTGCAGGTGTGAAGTCATACGGGCTATTCTAACAGCTTGCCCTTTAATGATACTACTTTTTTGTGCTAATGGATAATTACTTTGAAAGTGCAAATATACATTACAGAAAGTATCCTTCCTATAAATCACTGATTTAAATCTACTTTTGTCATGAGAAATATATGTATCTAAATAATTAATTCCTTTTCTATTATAAGTAAATTCAAGGACATCTGTGGTTTGGTTCATATATGTCATAAACTTCTCTATTTCTTCCTCTGGCCCATCCTACAGGACAAAAATATCATCCAAAAATCTTGCATAACTTTTTATCCTAAGCCAGAAAGGGCCATCTATTACATACTTGGTCTCCCATCCCAGGAGAACCACGTCTGTATATATGGAGGCACACACCGCCCCCAAAGCTACACCCCTGATTTGTTGGAAATATTCTCCTTCGAAATAAAGGAAATTATTTTCAAGTATTAAATTCATAATCTCACTTATCAGAGTAACTTGTTCATGTGTAAGATCTGACAAAACAAACAATGTTTCCTTGAATAAAGTACTACCCTCCTCTTTAGGTATAACAGTGAAGAGGTCTTTTGCATCAACTATTAAAAAAATCAAATCCTTGTCCCATAATTCTTGTTTCAAATGCCCCAAGAACTCCCATGAATCCTTCACGAGATGTACTTTACCCATAATGTGTTGCACTGAAGTATCCACAAATACTGCCAGTGGGAGGGTTTTTAAACCACTGGCTGCTACTATAGGTCTAAAAGGTGGCATTAATACATTTTTATATGAATCTTGGGAATCCCACAAAAATGGGAATAACTGCATCTTTTTTACGTAAAAAATTATATAACTCAGGGTCTGTTCTCTTATCTATTAAATATTCCTCCAAATATGAATCTATACGTGTATATGACATATTTATCTGATTTTTAGACACACATAAGTGGATGCATCAAATAAAAGATTTTGCACTATATTAGAGTAGTCCATTGATCTATATAAGACTATACCCCCACCCTTACCTGGGGTCATTATGTGAAGAGATTTATCTTTCCTTAAATCTAATAATAAATCATGTTCTTGTTTAGTAAGATTCCAAGGAATATCCCTTTTATTCGCATGTATATCACATATATTTTCCAGTACCAGTTTTTCATAAGTATCCAACAATGGGTGTAGTGGAGGATTATATATACACATTACACTACTAACACTATCTGTTCTTAATAAATTTTCCATGGGTGTTGATGCCAAACATCATCTTGTTCAGTGAAAAGAATATCAAGGTTGAGTTTCCTAACAAAGTTTCAGTGCAAAAATTCTATCCAATAAATTACTTTTCCTTTCTGGGACAAATTTCACCCCTATTGACAAAAGGCTAAAATACTCTTCAGTAATAAGTCTGTCTGTATAATTGTAGATAGAAAACCCTTCTCTTCTACATACTGACTCATGCAGTTCATCTGAATCTATTAATTGTTCACCCCCCCCAGTATTTGTTTTTCTTCTAGGGTTCGGGGTAATAGGACCTGTTGCATTCTCCCTTGTCTGTGTATCTGTGTGCCAGTCTTTCTGAGCACCTCACCCCTTGAAAATCCTGCTGTGATTCCAAGTTGTCCCTGTTATTTCTTACTACTGCACTGTAGCTAGCCACATTACTATACATCTAATTACTGTTCATAAAATGTTTCTGTGGGATATACTTCCTTATTCCTATATTGTTTTATCTCTCTTTCTAACTTCATTTTTTTATAAAAAATATTATTACTTCTTCTTTCTACCTTATCTAAAATTTTAAAATACAACTCTTTGCATTGTGAAAATAATAAATCTTCCCTTATTTTAATATCCAACAAATCAATTTCTTTTACGTCTATCCTCTATTTTTCATAATATGACAGTTTTTCTTATTAAATTCCTGCCCATGTCATCAAATAACATCGTAAAATCATCCACAATACTTTCATCGTATATTATACCAAAAGGAAATTTAAACAAACGTAAACCTTGTGGTACCATATTGAGTTGTACACATTGTTTAAAATAAGCAATGTCCACTTCAGTAGACTTTAATTTAAATAACCTTTTCTCAAAGAAATATATCAGTTCCTTCAAGGAACGGAAACTGACATTCTCATTAGCTTTGGTACTTCTCAATTGTTCATGTGTCACAGTTTCATTTGAAGCACCAAAATCAAACTGTTTTGATTTTAAATCAACAAAACACTGTCCAAAAAGTTCTCCTGTATGTCCATTAACATGCCCACTAACTCTCCCACTCATTTGTGGCTGTATTGTAGTTAAAACGGACATGTTTGCTGTTGGAAACTTTATTATTACAAGAAAAAACAGTTTGTGAGTTAAATGACGCCTGTGTAAGGCATAAATTAGAGTTAGAAGTCACAGTACCTGTATTGTGAGTCGCCTGACTGCATGGAATTGAAAAACTGTTGTCATTTTGTTCCACCAGGACAAAATCCCCTCCATGCTGTACATTAGAGAGTTCCTTGGTGCTGTGCTGCCCCTCGGATGACATTGCAGCTTTCTGCAGAGGCACAGTACTTCCCTCTTGTCTGGCCGAGCCTATCAGGACGCTCTCACCTTGTCTGCCGTTGGAAGCTCCATAGGAACCCTGCATCACTCGTACAGGTTGTACTGGTTCACCATTCATTGAATTTAACTGCTTGGAAGCATTTTCAGTGGAAATAGTTGGTATATTAATGTTTTCTTTCTGGGAAAACAGTTCTATGAGTCTTGTTAACTCGCCCTTAAGCTGTGAGACTTCCCCTTGGAGTTGCTGTAGTTCCGAGTTAAAGATCAAGTACAAAGCTTTTTTTAACATATGGTTATTCTGTTTTAAATATTTATGATGATTATTTACTGATTGGTTGTTTGATGATGCACTGTGACTGATAGGATAATTTTTGAAAGTTTTTATTATTTAATGGTTCAATTAATTCAATTTAGCATTATCTGATGAAGTCATTGTGAGGAAAGACGAAAACGCAATTTTTTGCCAAGAGCGTTTATCTGTGTATTTTGATTACGTTTGTCCTATTTGGTGTTATTAAACTGTGGAACCTTTGCTGGCGTGTTTCCTGCCTTCGATTTGGCTGCTTTGGACTTTATTTGGTTTAGTTCGTTTATTTTTAGTTCCGAGTTAAAATACTCCACACCAGGGGAATCAAACTCATCAAGGGAGTCCATGGTGCAAACGGACACCAACCCAGAAACAATAAACTATAAAATTCACAACACTGTTAAACTTGCAAAAATAATAAAAAAGTGGTTGGTTCCAAAACAGCACACCACCAGCTGCAAATTAAATATTTAATAATTACACAGAGTATTTAGCACTTTCATCTCGTATCAAGTGAGACTTCATCAGAATACATTCATACAAAACCATTTAAATAACCTCATCAGTTAAAAATGCAGGTCACATGACAACAGTAATCAATATTTAAAGACACCATTACAAAAATCACACTTCTTCCTAGAATTACCTTACTTTTACTAAAAAAAATAGTATTATATAATATGTATACATCATAATAATGCCAGCATAAATGTATATCCCACTAAATATACTCTGATATAAAATACATTATATTTGACTAGCCCTTTCATGTAGTAAGGGTGCAATGGATATAAAATCATTTAAGCCTGGTGGAAATACATAGCCAACTTACACTGCCATTCAATTTCCTTCTTTTTCAGCCTATTTTTCCAGTCACCCCCTCTAAATTACCAAATATTTAATTTGCAGCTGGTGGTGTGCTGTTTTGGAACCAACTACTTTTTATTATTTTTACAAGTTTAACAGTGCTGTGAATTTTATAGTTTAATGTTCTGGATTTATTATGATTAAATTTAACCCCTGAAATTCTTTTAAACTTGCTTAAGGTATTTATAACATCACGCAAAGAACCATTCATATCACCCAACGTTAACAACATATCATCAGCAAATAAATGCTTCTTAGGACAATAGTCCTTACTAATTTGAAAGCCTTTTATATTTTGCGTGTTTCTGATATATGCAGCAAAAGATTCCATTGAAAGAGCAAACAATAATGGTGACAAAGGACAAACTTGTCTCATTCTCTTGAGGATTTCTAGTGGTCTGGATAGACATGATCCGATTTTCACAAAAGCTTGTGCCCCACTGTAAAGTTTCATTAATAAGTTTACAAAATCTGAGAAGAATTCAAAACTAATCAGAATTATTTGTAGATAAGACCAACTAATAGAATCAAAAGCCTTTTCTATGTCTAGGCTGATAATAGCCGTTTTTTGTATTTGCATGCTATGTCTATTAATGATAGTAATTTAATAATGTTATCTTGCACTTTTCTATGAAGAATGAACCCTGTCTGATCATTATGTATTAGATCAGGTAATATTTTCTTTATCCTATTAGCTAATATTGTCATGAAAATTTTATAATCAGTGTTTAGTAATGAAATTGGACTATAAGAATCACAAGATTTGGAGTCCTTACCTTGTTTTAAAATGGGGAGATAACTGAATATTTCCACGATGGGGGTGTTGTACATTTTTGCTTAACCATAGTAAAGGCTCTCATCATTTTCTTTATTATATATTCAGGAAAAATCTTATATAGTTCAGGAATTATTCCATCCAGTCCTGGAGCTTTGTTATCTTTTAAATTGTTTATTTGCTCTTTCACTTCTGTTAGTGTTGTTTATTTAATATGTTATTTTGTTGTATTGACACCTTGTAGTTATATTTTCTTGAATAAAAGTATTTATTACATTATCTGTCTCCAAAAGTGGTGTGTTATTATTTATATCTTTATAGTAGTTTTTGAACACTTCTAATATGCCCATTAACTTACATGTACTCTTAACTGAACCATCACTTTTATATTTAATCTCATTACTGAGATTTTGATTGTTTTTTTGTTTTTTTTTTTGGATCTTACCGCTATTTTATGTAGATATTTGGGATTTACAGCATAAGATTGCAATTTCAATTTTTCCAGGTTTATGGCTACCTTATGATTCAAAACTTCTAAGTATTTTTGATTTAACTTAGTATTTCGTTATATGCTACTTTATTTGATTTTGTGTCCATTTTCATTTTGTCTATTTTTTTTATCTAAAAGTTATTTGTCCTAACTCTCTCCTTTTTTTAAGGTATCAAGATTTTATTCTGCCATATACACATAAACTTTAAAGGTGTCCCATAGTATAGTATCAGTCACTTCACCACTATCATTTGTTTCCATAAACATGTCTATTTCTTTCATTATCCATTCCCTAAAGTCATTTAACTTAGTTATGTAAGCAGGAATTCTCTCTAGAAATCTTAAATCATCTGTATGTGCAGTTAATGTAAAGTTTATAGCATTACGGTCCGAAAGTGGACAAATCATTAAAGATAGATCACTTATTTTAGAGTATATATTACTTGATACAAAGCCCTTATCAATGTTTGTGTACCAAACCGATGTGAATAGTGAGTATAGAATAAGGAATAATGTTCTCTTAGACCATGTACATCTTTAAGGTTCATCTGGTTTGTAAAATCATTTAACTTCTTGGCTTGAGATGTTAGTTTTATTTTACCATTTTTAGAAGTATCATTGCCTGATAATAAGCAGTTAAAATCACCTGTTGCTATAATTTCCTCTTTTGCATTTAAAACTAAGTGAGAAGGTCACTGAAAAACCAATCACTAAAAACAAAATGAAAACTCCAGCAAAGCTAAAACTTCCACTGAGTGAACTCCCAAATCTCTTGTATCAGAGGCACATGGGATACATGCAAATGACCCTTATGAACATCAGGTGTTTCAGCTAACTGGCGATTCTAAATGCCCATGACTTGTTTTGTCATTTTAATGAACAATTTCAGGCCAATAAAGCCAAATCCCACCAGCTGTGGATATGCATATTTCGGCCTTGTAATGACCTCTTCAGCACAACACAAGCAGACTGTTTGACTAAGCATAAGGGTTATTTGCATATATCCCATGTGCCTCTGATACAAGAGGTTCGGGAGGTCACTCAGTGGAAGTTCTAGCTTTGCTGGAGTTTTCATTTTGTTTTTCTGAATGTTATTTTAGTGACCTTCTCATTTATTGTTTTAGTTTGTTGTTTGGGATAGTTTTGCAGTGACCCTAATGATAATGGACATCAGCTGGGTATAACAGCCCTGTGTTTCTTATGCTTAGTCAAAGTAGTTCTTTCGGCTTTTCCCGTTTAGGGGTCGCCACAGCGGAACTCCGGTCCACTAATGATTGTCAGTACATTTTTACGGTGCCGAGGTGCCAGCCCGACGCCCAACTTTCAACGAAGGCATGCGCAATCTTTTAAATGCATTTAAATACTTAGTACTATATGTAATTAGAAGAAGAAGATATAGAAATGAAAAGAGAAAGTTAATAATAAATATGATTCACATTACCTTAAGCATAGACTTTCCAGAATCAAATATATTATGATTCATAAGACAAAGCATTTAAAATTAGAAGGAATTAATTCATTTGTCCTTTAGTTTTTTTAGTTTTGTTTGCTTCTTCTTTCACAGACCATCCATTTTTTTGCTGCCTGTCTCTTCAAACTCTGGGATGACCATTCCGTTTCTCCTATGTCCAACAGTATTTTCTTCTTTTGGGTAAATTATACTGCTTCTTGTAGGGAATCAAAGATCTTCACTCCTTCTGGCAAGGTGATTTTTATTCTTGCAGAAAAAAGAATTTGAGCTTTAATATTGGCTATTTTTCAAGGATGTAATTAGGGGAACACACTCTTTTCTTCTGGATATGACTGTAGAGTTGTAGTCATTGTCAAAACGAATAACTTTTTCACCCATCTTGATAAGGGAATCAGTCCAAGCTGATTTCAGCACTAAGTCCTTGTCTTGCGAGGAAAGAAGTCTAACTATTATAGACCTGGGGTTAGATGAACTCAGAGATGAAACTAGATTTGCCAGGGACCGATGAGCCTTCTCAATTTCAAAACAGAGGGATTCAGGCATGTTTAGTGCTGATGCAAACCACTTATTGAGGAACTCAATCATGTTAGCACCCTCTTCTTTCTCAGGAATTCCATGTATTCTTATGTTATTCCGCCTTGATCTACTTTCAAGGTCTTCTAGTTTCTCAATCAGCCTGATGTTTTGTTTTAGAAGAAATTCATTGTGATGTTCATTTTGTGTCACTCTAGTATCTAGGTCAGTTACTTTTTCCTCTAAGGCAAGAATCTGTTCAGATTGTTTTCTTACTATCCCATTTAGAGGTTCTAGTTGTTTACTGCATTCTTGTCTGATAATATCCATTTTGTTTTCAAATTTGTCCATTTTTAGTGACAGTTCTTGGATGTTTGTTATTACAAGATGTAGTTCTTTCTTCACTTCACTCTCCTGGTGTGGGTTCTTCGAGTTGCTCATCTTGAGATCTCCAGTAGAAAACTTCTTGACAGGAATAATTAAAACATTCTCTTGACTATGTATTAATTTTTAGAAAATAATAGAGTCTATGTTAATCTAACTTTTAGTTAGATTTTTCTCCAAATTAAAGTATATTTCCTGTCAGGATATTAAAATCTAAGCAGAGCTATGGATTTCTGCTGCTATCAGACTGGCATCTTGGCCATGCCCCTCCAATACCCATTTTCCAATGATAACTGCGGTAGCGTTCTCTCTTCACAGTAAGACGCTGTCTAGTTCGACTCTCAGCTAGAGTGTCTTCTGCGTGGAGACATGCGTGAATGGGTGTACCTTCGTTGAAGGTTGTGCATCAGGGCTGGCAACGTGGCACGTAAAAATCAACTGCCAATCATTAGCGGACTGGAGTTCCGCTGTGGCGACCCCTAACCGGGAAAAGCCGAAAGACAGAACAACAACAAAAAAATAAATATATACCACCACCAAACCCCTTCACCATTAAGATAGAGAATAAATACAGGCTAGTGAATAGCAATGGTTTAGTTACTATATTGCACCTGTTAACCTTAGATGTGACTGAGTATACCCATCTTACGGAATAATAGCAATACTGGCGGTAATTGCTTAGAGCAGCAGGATTAAATGAAAAAAAAAGAGGCTTCAATGTATCAGGTATTTTGGTTGGTGTCCCAGTTAATAAGTCTCACAGCTGATACAGACTGTTCCTAAATCTGGTAGTCCTACAGGGAAAGCTACAGTATCTCCTTCCAGATGCAAGTTATGAGAACCAGTTGTGGGCCGGATGGGTAGAATCCGTTAGTACTTTGTATGTTCTCTTTCTTGTTCTTGTAAAGAAAAGCTCCGGAATAGAAGGGAGGTTTGTGCCCAAGATTTTCTCAGCTACCCTCACCACCCTCTGTAGTTTCTTCTACTCAGCAACTGTGCAGTTACCGAACCATGCTATGAAGTTGCTAGTGAGGATGCTTTCGATAGCTCCCCTGTAAAAAGTGGTAAGAGCAGACAATGGGAGCCTGAGCTTTCTCAGGAGGTGAAGACTCTGTTGAGCCTTCTTGACTATATGGTTAGTATTAACAGCCCAGAAGAGGTCATCTGATATATGAAGGCCCAGGAACTTGGTTGTTTTGACTTTCTCTACTACCTCCCCTTTGATAGTGAGTGGATGGTGTACTGTTGCCTTTCTTCTGAAGTCCATAATCATTTCTTTGTTCTTATTAACATTCAGGTCCAGTTTGTTCCTGTCATACCAGGCAATCGAAGTGTTCACCTCATCCCTGTAGTTATGTTCACCCCCACTACTAATGAGACCCATGCCTGTGGTATCATCAGCGAATTTTATAATACGGTTTGAGTTATGTTTTGTAGTACAGTCATGGGTCAGGATGGTGAAGAGCAGGGGGCTGAGCACACAACCTTGGGGAACACCAGTATTCAGGACTATGCGTTGAGAGGTGGTGTTTCCAGCGCATGTCCACTGGGGTTGAACAATCAGAAAGTTAAGTTACATTGGTGGCTGTTTATCCAAAGTTTCACAAGCTTATCCACCAGTTGCATCTGTATCACAGTGTTGAACACAGAACTGAAATTGATGTACAGCAGGCTTACATAGTTGTTCCGCCCTTCTAGGTGTTTTAGTGCAAGGCGTAGTGTGACTGATATAGCATCTGAGGTTGATCTAATTGCCTGGTATGCAAACTGGAGCAGATCAAAGGACTTAGGGAGACCTGCAGATAGATGTTTCTTCACAATCCCGTCAAAGTACTTCATGACGTTTGAGGTTAAGGTGACTGGTCTGAAATCATTGATGCAGGTAGGGTTGGGATTCTTCAGAAATGGGACAATACTTGTTTCCTTGAAACACGAGGGAACTTTCTCCATAGCAAGGGATGAGTTGAAGATGTCTGTCAGTACCAGACATAATTGATCAGCATATCCCTTTAACACCTTGCCAGGTGTGTTATCTGGTCCACCAGCCTTCCTAGGATTCACCTTCTCAAGTTGAAGTCTCACCTCCTCCGAGTTTAAGGAGAGCACTATCTCTTCTTTCTCAGTGTTTGTTTTAGAAGGTATGGTGATGGTGTTCTCTTCAAATCTGCCAAAGAAGGAGTTCAGTTCATTTAGAATTGCAAGCTGTCATCACATTGGAATATTTTGGTCTTATAGTGCGTGAGGTGCTGTATCCCCTGCCATAAGCTTCTTGTGTCTCTCATGTCTTGAAAGTGGATCTGAATTTTCCTCCCATACTCCCTCTTTGCCTCTTTGATGCCCTTTTTCAGATCTGACCTGGCCGCCTTTAACCTTTTTTGCCATTTGCTTTGAAGGCTGCGTTTCTTTCCCTCAGTAGCTTGTAGACATTCCTGATAAGCCAAGCATTTCACATCTGTTCTTTTGAAATTAAAATTATGTCTTGTATGTTCTTTAATCTGTAGAGCTCAAAGTCATTTGGTCTGGGCTATCACATTCTTTCTATTGTTTTAACTTAAGGACTAATTACTAGAGTGTACATATGAAATGTCTTTTATTATTGTAGTTTCCTGAGCAGGTGTTAGCTTGCTAAATGATGTATTCTGTTGGCCTGGGAACTCCAGACTAAGTGTCAAAATGATGTAATGTGTATACTGGGAAAACCTAAGTGCCAAAATGATGTAATCTGGGACAGCCCAGCAGAGATGTTTGTGAGTGATCTTAAAAACTATTGCTGAGAGAGAGAGAGAGACTGTAAGCATTTCAATCTGACTAACTCAGCACTGCCTTGCTCTATGAAAGTAAGTAACTTTAGAAGTATGTTTTCTTATAGAAACAGCTAGGACTATAAAGATTAGACAAGTGTTTTTCTGTTATATCAGAACTTTCCTACTGTACTGTTTTAAGTTTCTGTGTGATCGTAGTATTGTCTTGTGTCTTTATTATTTATTATTAAATATTTTAAAAACCTTTTACCTGTGCCTGGTTTGTGTAGACACAAATTAAGCTCTAGAGTACATTGCATATTTATAGAGTTTATTGTACAAGGCCACTCTAATAAGCCTTAGACTGATTAGTCACACTTACCAATTGGATAATAATATTGCACAGTAATAATTGGACACCCTTTTAAGGGCCTTTGGGTAGCTGATGAGTATTAGCTGGTGGTGGCAGTAATTACTACCGTATAGTCTGGGTAAAGGGGCACAGCTGGAGAATCTGTGTCAGCCTTTCCCAGTAGTGTCTGTGAAGTTGTATAAATACTTATCTCAAAGTGTGTGTGTTGTGTCAGCTACCTGGGCAGGGACACAAAGCACTGGTGGGACAGAGAGGGTACTGGGGGGTTAGCTTGCCAGCTAGACTGAGATCTAGGCCCTATAGCTGTGCCAGTGGGGAGTCTTATTGGGGACCTGGGGAGCAAGGAAGCAACCAGCCCCAGACTGACTGTGATCTCTGGGTGCACTAAAGGGAAATTGTACTTTACTGTGTGTATTTGTTATCCTTTCCTCTTATATGAGACACCCTCCCTGGTGTTAGTGGTAAGGATTCAAACTCCTTAATTGCTGGGACAGGGCACAGCAGTCACAGTTACATCCTCCATGCATTTATATATATAGGCAAGAACTGATTCAGTATGGGCGTCTATGTCTGAGGTTGTGTTTAGCTGCTTCTTTGAAGACCTCCCAGCAGGTGGTATTGAAACAATTCTGAAGGCAATTGATGGTTCATAGGTAGGTACTAGGCTATTGGCACAAGGGGCCTATATAAGCCTAGCCAAAAATGTACCCTGGCTTTTGCCACCAAAGAAAATTATTTTCCTGTGCCCCTGTCGAGCAGAGCCACAGATGTGATCCCTGGGGTGAATTTCCTATTTCCCATCTAATAATAGGTTCATAGATGGAACCCTCCTGCCAGACACTGATTTGCTGTAGTTTGTTTTCTCTGATCAAAGCAATCTTATAGGTAGGCAGAAGCAGGATGGCAGTGTGATCACAGCTGCCTAAGTTGGGGTGCTTCAAAGCTTTAAAGGCTCCTTTAATATTGTTGTAAGCTTTGTCTAAGATATTCTCCCCTCTGGTGGGGAAATCCACATACTGATAAAAATGGGGTAGCACCTCCTTAAGTTCAGCTCTGTTGAAATCACGCACTATAACATGTGTAAATTCTGTGTTTCTGCATTATAGCTCACAGATAATATTATTATGGAGTTTATTTTGAGCTTCAGTGGTGTTAGCACAGGGGGGGGTGGGGTTGGTTGATGTAAACTGCTGTGACATACATCCCACCGATTTCCCTTGCTACACAGAAAGGTCTGCATTTTAGTGTCAGCATTTCCACATCTTCGTAGTAGTAGTATGATTGAACCAGCTTACAGTTTTTGCACCATTTGTTATTAACACAGATGCATATGCCACCATCTTTAGCTTTACGACGCTCTGCTTTACATCTATCTGCTCTAAAGAGAGTTAACCCATCTAGGTTCACAGCATTGTCACTAATGTTACTACGCAGCCAAGTTTCACAGAAAATGAACAAACAAGTGTCCCTCACCTTATTTTTTGTGAGGTTCATTCTCAGATATTCCATTTTATTATCCAGTGAGCAGATATTTGTAAGTAATACTGAAGGTAATGCAGGTCTATGGGAGCTTCTCTTCAGTTTAGCAGCAGCTCCGCCTCTGCAGCCTCTCTTTCTAGTTCTTTCACATCTTTTTCCTTTGCAGCTGCTCCGGGGCATCCCTTTCAGAGCTCTGATGGCATTTCTGTTTGAAATGCAGAGATACAGGGTTTCTGCAAGTGAAGTAGGCCCTGAGTACTCCACAGACAACAGACATTCAAGCCAGCAGCTTGTCTAGTAATCCATTTAATTTCCAGTAATTTCCTTCTGGTATAAGTAGTTGTATCCAAATAAAAACATCTGGAAAAATTTTTTCGATTTTTTGTGAGCAAAAGAAACAGGAATAAGCATTTTTCCCTGACAAGCTACCAATGTTGCAGCCTCCCTGGGCACTGCCATTTTTTTTTTTTTTTTTTTTTTTTTATAATAAAGAATCATATGATGAAGGTGGTGGGTAGTAAACACTGGGTATGTAGCTAGGCTATATGTTCTGTTATAAATCTAATATGTGTTAACTATGCCTAAGAATGTGAAAAACTTAGTACTGTTGTGCAATCTCCACTTCATAGGTTCCCTACATAGTCTACAATGGTGGTATAGAGAGATAAAGCCTTTGCTACAGACCAGCAGACCTGAATTACATAAGCAGCTCAGGTGCTTAACAGCACAGGCAGGGAGTTTGGGTACACCTACTTTGGAGGGAGTGGGACTTGTGTAACAGAATATTGTCTACTTTCATGGACCTGGATAGTCAAAGCTATGGGTGGGGGACAGGATACTTAGGTGAGTTCAGTGTTAGGTCTGGGGCAGGGATGCCACAGTAGTCACACCTCAAGACAGATAAGGCCCCAAGGCTGATGTCAGCTCACAGGTTAGGGCAGAGCTACCACCCACGAAAAAAAAGCACATTTCAAATGGCTTTGGTGGCTCTCTGATCTCCCATTGCTAGCCAGTGGTTCGATATGCTGATGACCACAGAGTCATATTCAGAGCATTGGGAACTGGTCAGATTACAGCTGCTAATCCTGTTCACAGGAATGATGCAAAAACAAGCCTACAGAAGGACTGGAAGTGCCCATGGTCTGAATAGGGGACTCAAGGAAGGTGCCACAGCACTACAGAATAACAACCCCAACTGTGCAATTGAAAAGTATTAGGGGAAAAAAAAAGCAAAAGTTCCCCCTATATAGTTGTGATCAAGGACAAGAATTGCAAGATCCCAGATAACTTCTTGTTAACATATCCTGTGGTGCATTTCAGGGCTTATTATAGTTAAGAAAATGGATGGTTTATGGGGCTAGTTGGAGTGGGATGGATGGTTTATGGGGTTAGTTGGGGTGGGAATGTGGTGTCCTGTGATACCCCTAACAGGTGTTTGGATGCTTCTAGGACTCAGTCTAGCAGAAGAAATAAGCATAAAATCAGCTCCTTGCTGCATCTGCTCTGCTACATAATTCCTGAGGCACTCTAAAAGCAGTAGTTCTTTGGAGTACAGTTTACACACTACATACTATCACTAAATACACCAAGTAGTATGCACAATATTTTAAAGTTACGGCACGTGTCCTGCCACAGCACTATCTCTGATGCTGGAATAAGACACTAATGCTTCTCAGAAAAAAATGGTTCTCCCAGGCACGACTAAAATGGTACGGAAAGGCTGGGTCAGCACTCTACTCATACACTGGCTGCTTCTCAAGTGATAGTCCCTAAATTCTTTTGCCTGGCCTGAAATCCTTAAGAAGCACTGGTTACTGAATAAATGCAATGCACTTTTTCTTATGTGAAAGTCTTTCTTTTCAGTCTCTGTAATATCACTTTTATTTGCTTACAAAGTGCTATCAAGAAAAATGCAAGCAGTATAAATGTGAACTGCTGTCCTTGAAATTCTCGTCAGTTACTTCAAAATTTGGTATATATGTATGTGCTTGCCTGTGTTTTTCATTAAAGTGTTTTCATTTTCTCAAGAAATGGGGTGGTGACCAGAGAAGAATGTTAAAACTGCCGCAAATGTTATTCTCTGTTCATTGCTGACCCCTTCTCCACAACTGATATACAACAAGACTGACATGTACAGAAAAAACTGCAAAGCAGAAAGAGACCATATAATCCCACTAAACAAAGAGCGTGGCAGACTTCCCACATCTGTGTTGAATTACATATATGAAAATATTACAGTCACAATTCTTAATAGTCTCAAACAGCAAAATACAGCCAACGATCAAAAAGGAGCCATTATGTCTATTCCACAACCATGTCTGGATGGCAGTGACGGAAGCTGCTGTGAACTTTGCATGGCAGAGATTCTATTTTGCATTCGTTAACTGAGTAAACACACTAGGCACAAGTGCCTTTTTTCAGGGGTGACCAATGTGGAATGTCTGGTTAAGCAACCTGCTCGCAGTAGGTAAAAGACAGACACTGATAAAATCAAAGACAGGCTACTGGATGAAGTTCATTTCCAGCTCAAAGATTTACACACATACAAGCAAGCATATAAATATTTCAGGCAAGGGCAACAATGCTCTTCTACCCTGCCAATATACCAAAACATTTATTCCCATAAGTGCCCAGATTGTTCTTAAACATATCTAAACTAGTGCTTGCTTTAATGAAACTGGGTAGTCTATTCCATGCTACAGCTTCTCCCTCACTAATTTCATTAGTACATCTCCCATTCCTATACGATCTACACAGGTTGACTGATGATTCTGTAGTACCTTTTGATAACCCCAAACATTCCCACAGGTAGTTGTGTCTAAATCCCCTATATACCTGAATAAGATCTTCCCTTTAATATCTATATGAAACACTGTGCAAGTTCAGGTACTTTAGTCTTTCATAACAACTTAAATTTTCACTTCCATGTATGCTCATGGTCTGTTTCCATTGTATTCTTTCTAGTTTACTCAGGCTTGTCTTAGAAGGTTTCTGTATTGTTATTCCATACTCAAGTCTGGGTCTAATGTAACAAACAAACAGTGACATTTGATTTCCTAGACTTTATAAATATTTTATACAGCCTATAGCTATCTTTAACCAAATGGTTGGTATGATTAAAAAAACTCAACCCTGGATCTACGCATATCCTTAAATGAATCTCCAGTTTCAATCACTGTGTCCTGTATTAAATATTCACATTTCAATCTACGTCTCCCAAATCTCATATGCTTAGTTTTTGATGCAGTTATCAGCATATTATTCTCCTTTGCCCAACTGGTCAATTTAGTCAAGTTGTTTTGCAAATATGCCATATCTGTAACACGTGTAATCAAGCTTACCCATTTTCAAGTCATCTACATACAGACTGTAGAACACCTCAGATGAAAAAAGACAGATCTGAAAGATACAATCTAAACAAGTATGTGGGACACCCTAACTGTAACTTTGAATTTCACCTATCCAGTTTCTGTACAATACATGCCATGTCTTATGTAGAAATGCCGCGGTGGTATGGCGGTAGTGTTGTTACCTCACAGCAAGAGGTTCTCCAGTTCGATTCTCGGCTGGGCTTGGGAGTGCCTTCTGTGTGGAGTCTGCATGTCCTCCCCGTGGTTGGGTAGCGTTTGAAAGACATGCGTGCGTAAATGGCCGTGCCTTCGTTGAAGGTTGAGCGTCGAGCTGGCACCTTGGCGTTTCGTAAAAATCTACTGCCAATCATTAGCCACTACCTTAGATTTCATCTCCGAACTGAAGTTGAAGTCTTCCCTATTGGGGATCCTTTTTTCTTGCGCTAACCAATGTCAGAAAAAGTTAACAATTTTCTTGCCTGTGGAAAGCTAATACCACACCGATACTTCCACTCTTACTGCATCACTTGTTTAAGCCCAGACCACAACGTCCCCCGTTGTCACTTCTGTGCTTTGTTCAACGCCAGAACTATCCTTTGTCAGGCCCTTATTGTAGCCAGATATTTTCATTTACAGTCTTCGAATTCCGATATGGCTTTGGTAAGCCATCTGACAGCAGATCTTCTGAAAAAACTTAAAGACAGAGACAGACTTTACAGATCCAAACCTTCCAATGACGCTTCCGTTAAGCTAGTCGTCAGTCCTCCGGTACTCAGTGAGGCGCTTTCGCAGCCCCTCATGCCTGCTTCAGTTGATTCGCAGGCCACTCCTTTCGGAGTCTGGTATGTCGTAAACCTCTTCTTTGACTAAAGTTCCTGTGGTCATCTCTACCTTGGATGGGTCCGGAGCTGCTGAGCAGGCACCAGCTTCCAAGGAAATCCTTTGCACTACCGAATCTCGACACAATCTGACGTCTTCTTTCCCGACTACTGTTCTTTCAAAAACTACTGAGTTTCTTAGGCCCAGGATTCAAACCACACCCAAGAAATGCATCTGACTATGAAGACATGCAACCCTTCTCCACTTATGAGGATTCTGATGTAGGGGATTCCATTCCTTCAGTCCCTCTCCCAGAGGATTTTTCCTTTGGGGAAACCCTGCATACTTTAAGGTAGTGTTTCCAATGGGAGAGTCAGGACTACCCTCAGTTTAAAGAGACTCAGGGAATTCTTAGATCTTCTGCAGCACAGACCCTTGGCCATCCCCCCAGTCCTGGATGTTGTGGACTATGTTTTCCTTGAATCCAGCATGACTCCTGATGCCCTACCTCCTGCTCCCAGAAAACCAGACAGGTACTACAGAGTCCCTGACTCACACAAATACCTTTTTAAAAATCCAACAGCTGACCCTGAGGTCATTTCTCAAGGGCCAAAAGGGATTAAAGCAACCTCTGCTAAGAATCCCATCCCCTCAGACAGGGATTCCCAAACACTGGACAGATGGGGGTAAAAAAGTATACACCTCAGCTACTCTTGCTATCAGGGCACTAAATTGTCAGTTCCATATGCTGAAATTTCAGCAACATACCTTGGAACTCCTTAAACAAAAGAAAAAAAATGTCTTCCTTTCCTGCTTGGGCAGAATCCAAAGATTTAAAAGACTTAATGCATTCTGCAAGCCAAGTATCTAAACACACTTTGCACTGTGGTTTTGATGCCCTAGAAGCTTCTTGCAGGGCAGCAGTCACTGGATCTGTCAGAAGACATGCATGGCTTAAGGAACAACCCCTGCCAGACCATGTCAGATCTAAATTGTTGGATGCTCCCTTCCACAACGACAACTTATTAGCACTATGGCAGAAGAGGTCTTAAAAAAGATGGAAGAAAAAGCAAAATCTATGCAAACAGTTAAGGATTTTTTACAAGTTCAGCCCCCTAGGTTCAGCAGGCATTGTCCCTCCAAGCACTGGTCCTTTCCTGCTCCGAGTAAACCAGACCAGCCTAGGCCCCATGAAAACAGACCCCCCCCCCCCCAGACAGCAGCCCCAGGGAATGCAGAGATCTAAGCAATGGGCTACCTCTCTTCAAAACCAGGGAGTTCAAAGCCACCCCCTTATGGTAAGAACTCACAATGACTCACCTCCTCCACCTTCCCACTCTACCCACCCTCGCTTACCCCTAGGAGGAAAACTCTTTCACTCAAGCACCTGGGCCACCATAACCAAGGACCATTGGGTTCTGAACATTGTGTCTCAGGGATACAAATTTTCCTTCCATACCCTTCCAACCCAAAAAGGGTTCCCAGACCTACCACCAAATCAGTGGGAAGAGGCTCAAAAGCAAATCCTTTTCCTGCTCTCTATGAGAGTAGTAGAGCATGTTCCTGCAGAACAGATAGGCCAAGGCTTCTTTTCCAGACTTTTTATGGTGCCCAGCAAAGAGGGCACCTGACGCCCCATCCTTGATCTATCCATTCTAAACACCTTCCTGGTGATACCAAAATTCAAAATGCTCACCCCCCCCAGCAGCTGCTACCCATGCTCTCCAAGGATGCTTGGCTAGCCACCCTGCATCTAAAAGAGGCCTACCTTCACATCCCTATCAGAGAATCATGCAGGAAATATCTCTGCTTCAGGGCAGGATCTCAGCACTTTCAGTTCTCTGCAGTTCCCTTTGGATTATCTACTGCTCCCAGAGTTTTCACAAAATGTCTATCTCTGGCCATTGCCTTTTGCAGACAAAGAAATATTCAAATTTACCCATACTTAGACGACTGCCTTATTCAAGCAGACAGTAAGGAAAAGCTGCTCAAGCACCTGGCCTTTCTAAAGACCCTACTAACCTCCCTATGGTATACAATTAGTGAAAAGAAATCCAAACAGGTGCACACCCAAAGGATAATCTTCCTGGGTGCAAGTCTGGACACAGCATCCCAGATGGCATTCCTTACACAAGAGAAACAAATTTTCCTGACAACCTACTTCTCTCAGCTAGCCACCAGGCCCCAGCTATCTGCAAGGAAGATCCTGTAAGCTCTGAAGTTCATGGCGTCTTGCATTCTACTCATTCCATATGCCAAGCTGCATATGAGGAAACTTCAGTGGTACCTAAAGAGCCTTTGGTGTCAACACTCTCAAGACCTGAAAACTCTTCTACCTATAATTCCTTGCCTCAGAAAGGAATTTCTTTGGTGGGCAGCAGCATGCTCCCACAACAAGGGACTGCCCTTATCCCCACCCCCTGCCACCCAGACCCTCACCACAGACACATCAGACTACGCTTGAGGTACACACCTGGATGGCAGGTGCATACAGGGCCAATGGAGCCCTTTGGAAATCCCTCTGCACATCAGTCAAAAAGAGATGATGGCTGTGTAGCACACCTTGACAGCTTTCAAACCCCTTCTCTCTCCAGGAGTTCTCCTGATCAAGACAGACACTACAGTGATGTGGTACATCAACAAGCAGGGAGGGACTCACTCCTACCCTCTATGCAACCTGGCCATAACCCTTTGGCTCACAGCCACTTCCATGCAACTACACCTGATAGCACAATTCATACTAGCCTCTCTCAACTCTCTGGCAGACCAATTAAGCATAAACCTTCTGGACCCACACTGGTGGCAACTCAACAGAAGTACCTTCACTCTAATAACTCAGAAATGGGGAACCCCGAAGGTCGACTTCTTTGCCTCCCACACCAACCATCAGCTCACTGCATTGCTTGGAAAGTGAATAACCTGTCCTTCCCCTGGGTCAGTCTATCGGTCTATGCCTTTCCTCCCCTAACTCTCATCCCCAGTGTACTGCTCAAAATAAGGGAGGAAAAACCAAGGACCATTCTTATAACTCCAGACTGGCCCCGACAACACTAGTACCCCTTGCTGCGCTGCCTGTCCCCGCTGCCTCAATGGCATCTTCCTCAGATTCCAAATCTCCTGACCAAGAGGGAAGGAGAATTCATGCATCCCAAATTACAGACACTCAATTTGGCAGCTTGGCTTATTCCCTAACCCCAAACCAATCTGCCATCCTCAGTAAACAGGTTCTGGATGTTATCCGTGAGGCCAGAAGTCCTAGCACTAAAAAGTCTCATGCAGATAAATGGAAAAGGTTCTGCACCTGGATCCAGGTTAAGGGAGCCAATACGGCACAGCCCTCCATCCCTCTCATCCTGGATTACTTAGCTGACCTACTACACAGTGGCCTCTCTTTCTCCTGTATAAAAATTCATGCCGCTGCTATCTCTGCTCATTTTCCTACTGAGCAGCTCCTTTTCTCACACCCTTTGATCAAACAGTTCTCTCAGAAGGGCTAGCAACTTGAGGCCCCCCAAAAAGGGCACCAACACCAGCTTGCGACCTTAACGTTATCTTGGAAAAATTCACCCTGCCCCCTTTCGAACCAGCTTCTTCTGCAGAGCTAAAATTTCTCTCCTGGATGACAGCATTCCTTCTGGCCATCATCTCAGCCAGAAGAGTCTCTGAGCTGCAAGCACTCATGGCTGTGGAACCCTTCATTATCTTCCATGCAGACAGGGTATCCCTCAGAACTAACCCATCCTTCATTCCCAAGGTGGTGTCCAGTGTGGCTCTCAACCAATCCATTCATTTGCCCATCTTCTTTCCTAATCACCAGAACAAGAGGAAAAGGATTCTTCACTCTCTACATGTGCACAGACCGCTCAGATTCTATCTGGACAGGACTAAATTCTTTAGAAAGTCTGATCAATTGCTGGTTAGCTTTGCTACAGGGGCAGAAGGCAAAGCCATTTCCAAGCAAACCATTTCCAAATGGATAGCACACTGCATCCATTTCTGCTACAAACAGCATGGAAAGCCTCCCCCCAGGGGGGTCAGGACACACTCCACCAGAGCAGCCTCCACCTCTGCAGCTTTCCTAAGAGGAGTCCCCACCAGGGACATCCTGCAGGCTGCCACCTGGACACCTGTTCACACTTTTACCAAGCATTACCACTTGCCTCTCTTCTCCACATCCAGGGCAGGGTTTGCCTCTGCAGTCTTGCAGGGCATCCTAGCCAGCCCCTAGTTTCCATGACTGCCTCCACCCATCTCTTCAGCTTTGGGAATCTACCCAAATGTGATGACTGCAGCAGTGAAACACGAGGAACATAATACAGTTGTGTACACTGACCATAAATGTAGATGTTCGAGTGTATTCACTGTTGCAGTCCTGGTTTCCCTTCCTCCATCCCCCTCTATTCTCTTTCTTTCCTTACAAGGCACATATTGGTATTTATTTTCCAGTGGTGGGGTTCTTCCACTAGAACCCGGCCTTCTACTTTGGGGGCTCCTGACAGGCTAGGGCAAGAAAAACTGATGTAATGGTATTGGCTGCCTTACTTTATACAACTGATGACCTGATGTAAATCCTCAAGCGACAGCAACCGACGCAGAAATACTAAGTCTCTGGCATTCGGGCCGGCCAAGGGCTACCCTGGCAGGGATAACCCAAATGTGATGACTGCAACAGTGAAACACGAAGAACATCTGTTCAAGGACAATCCCTTTATTATAATAAACAATTTGTTCCTTCAAATGTATACTGATGTGGTTTGTGCCTCATCCTCTTCCTTTCTTTGGACAAATGCTTTGCAGACCTGAAGGCTTCTTCCCACGTTTCTCCTGCTCTATCTAAAGGGAGGAACAGAGGAGGAGGAAGAGGAAAAGCTGCAGCAGAACTGCCAAAGAAGGACTGACATCACAATACTGATAGCTATGACTGCACTGCACACGGAATTGAAGCAGGGAACGTCACTATGAAAAAATGCCATCATTACATGAACTACAATCATTTATGACTGCACAAGGGAAAAGAGAAACTTGCATCAATGACAGGAGGTGGGCCAAATAAAGCTGAGAATCTGAAATTAGGAGACAGCAATTATTGGTACCTAAAAATGTGTTACTAAGAAGGCTGTTAATTTTCTGGGGTCAGCCCAAGGCCAGAGACCATTTCACCTTCACAACTTCAATACCAGATGCTGGTAAGCCATGTAGGGCTATCTATTTCTCTGGAGATGGTCTGTTACTCAGCGTGGGAGACAACAGACTCAAGTGCAATGACAGCAACACTGCCTACAGTAACTGCAAAGGGAATAGCTGAACAAAATGGACTTGAATGGCCCTACAATAAGATTCAGCATCTTGTCACCTGAACAGAGGACATGTCACCATCGCCCTGATCAAAACCAGCTCCAACTGTCGGTACCATTAGCAATTTGAGCATAGTATTCTTCACTTGTTTTACTTATGCTTGTGGTGAAGAATAAGACTGGTTCTTGGATTTACTAGACAAGGACTTCCCATGGTGACCACTTCTTTCTTTGCTTTTGGATGGTCTTCCACTTAGGGAGATCTTCCTTTTATAGGGAGCAAGAAAAGTACCCTACCTGCAGCTTCTCAGGATTGCTTTTTAAGCACCAGAGCCCACCCACCGCAATCACCTCAAACAGCTTTAGGCTCCCTTGTTACCTCACATCCATATATGCTTATATATCTGGGGGAGGGGGTTGACTCCTCTCCAGATGAAAGTAAGTATTGAGTGTCTCATCTTCTGTGAGTCAGAGGAAGTGAAGGAAACAGCAACACTGCTGTCATCGGAACCTGTTTCTGAGGTTTCTCTGTCAGGTACTATACCACACCTACTGGCCTCATCAGTGTACTCAGCATACAACTGACACAATGCAGGATGTTACAACAATAGAATGTTACCACATTATTAAACTTCATGAAAAGCCCTTACTGCAACAAACCATAGTGTATGCACCTTCTTATACTAGAGATTGCCCTAGGTCTCAACCTGGGGTCATCTGCAACATAAAACTTCTGGATACTTCCCATGCAAAAAGGAAAGCTAGACAGTGATCATTTAATCATGTCTCTTACTCTAGCTATCCCTCTTTCAACTAGGCTATTACCAGAACCTGGACTTACCAGTATAACAACTGGGATTTCCATTCTGCACCAGCAGGATGACAAGAGCCTCAAAAGGGTTCTACACAGTGAAGAGAAGAGCTCAAACTGACTACTTTACTGTCTACATCTTCCCAAACTGGACTTTCAGGAGACAGTTTTTAAGCAACTTTGCTTGCCTTCTCAAGGTCACAGGGTTGAATTTTCTAGAGGAATGCGGCCTTTATTATTTTGGGGGGGGGGGGGGCAGACTTTAATGTTGTTATTTTCCCAAGATAGCAAAGACCGTGTGGTGTGTGTGTGTGTTTGTTTTAAAGAGAAATGCAATGTCTGCAGAAGCCTTGTTAACTGGAACAATGAAGGAAGGAGCTTGCAAACAGTAAAGTCAGTTCTAACATTAAAAAATGGAAGCAGGGCAGGAAAATACTGAACCCAAAAAAATCGCAAATAGCCTTGTCTGACAAACCAATAAAATAATGTGTGACTGAAGCTCTAAGACGGGACTGGTGGGCATGTGGAAATAAAGGTAATTACTTACTCAGAAATCAGGGCCAGAATGACACTGCTAAGTCATGTTAGCTACAGCTGCTAAGAACCAGACACCAGTAATGGCTGCAGCAGCAAGGATAAATATCATAAACTGCATGTGCTGAATGAGACATCCTGAAGTGAGATTTTGTTATTATTAACAACACAACTGAAACAATATGTAACAATTCTTCATAAGGGAATACAGACAAATAACCATACCTGTCAACTGCACAGATTTTTGTCCCATTTTTTGGTCTGTCCCTCATAAAATGTTATGTTTTTCTGGCAGATCAGTGGGGATTGAAGTCACTTAATAATGACACACATTTGACTTTCAGACTTCATACAGAAACTGCACAGTAACACAAAATGTTTTATTCTGCAAGGGCAACATTTAAAATGTGTCCCTATTTTTGTGCCTTTGCCACCCCCCCCCCACACACACACACATTTATGGCTTTTTCCAGTTTTACTGTGGTAAGAGGTTGAGAGGTATGCAGACAAGACTCCTTTTCCCTTGAATAAAGACATTCTACAAACCAGTTCAAACTTCTCATGTTAATTCAAGTTTCACCCTTCTTTAAGAATTTACACATACATTAATGAACAAATATGTTATTAAGACCACAGACAGCAGCCAAATTCCTGTTGACATCCTCAAAACTTAAATGGGCCAAAAGTATTAAAAAGTAATACAGATGTCTATGCTCTCACAAATCTCCAAATAAACTATTTAAAAAAAGTAGATTCATGCCATAGCAAACTGTTAAATAAGTATAACCTCTTTAAAAGTTGCATTAGTATTTACCACATACTTACCCATTCACCCATGCCACCTGGTAATGGATACCAATTCTGGTACCCCCTTCTCTCTATCTCTCTCTTTCTCCTCTAAGGCTAGCTGCACTGCTACTATGAGCAAGTGTGCGTCTGGCATTGAACACATACCATTCACACTAACTGAGGTGGCAAATGACTACAGACAATAAAGACCTACACAACTGGTGACAATGCATGTGTTCAAACTACACACAAATATCTCCCAATGTACACAGGCATTACTCTAAGAACTAGTTAACATGATGTCAGCCTAAAATGTTGATCAAACATCCACTCAGCACAACATTATGCTGAGCTAATCAAACTATATGCTGTAAAACAGGGCTGGTACTACTTTACATAGGACAAGGCTAAGAGCTGCTAACAAGCTTCACCACTTAACACGTTTGAGCAATTCATTTACTCCAACAGTGAGTGGCCCTTGGGCTACCCGAGAAAACAGGCACATGCTTAGTGAGCTTATCAAGTTAACAAATGTGGAATACGAAATTTATATGACAAATAATATACACTTTTTTACAGTTTAAAACTAATCTAAGTCTGTCTCGGCTTTTAGTCTTTTATTCGTAACCATAAGCTTGCATATAGTTAGGTTGCATGTCCAAGTCAGTAATGCATCCTATGTCATATCTTCCTAACAAACCCTATAGGAATTCTATGATCATTGTCGCAATATAACTTACACATGTCTGCAAAGTAAAGGAACACAGTTTTACCTAGATTCTTTTTAAAACATATAAAAATTACACGAGAAAACTAAATGACTTACAGAAAGTGGGTTGGACAGACTTTTTGGGTACCGCCACTAATATGACTGTGTGAAACAGAAAGAGGAAAAAGAGTAGCGCTACAAAGGAAGCATCACAACCAAGCTTAATGACTAATGAAATGTGGTCTTAAATGATCACTGAATTTCATCTAAGTCCACCGGTCTTTCGATGGAGGAAAAAGAAAGACACAAACAATTCCTATTGTTACTAAAGAGCTGTTTACTAGCAGGGATACAATGCACATAAAGCTCTGCAGCGTCTGTCTGCATAACAAGTTGTAATAAAGTATGAATTTCACCTTCAAATGCTTCATAAATTAGTCACTAGTAATTCATTTACTCTATCACTCTTTTTCCCACTTAGTTTACTTACTCCTCCGATGTCAGTTTCATGCAGTGATGGCCAACACAAGAAATGGAAGGAGCCCTTTATTTACATTCATTGTTCCATTTTTTTGTATCAACATTTTGATTTATATGCTATTCATTGTTCAGTTTTCAAAATGCCTGTCTGGGCATCTGACCAGCAGTTTATTGCATTTGTGGCAGCACTTAGTAGTAGGGAAACTTCATTTGGTAGTTCAAAAAAAGAAGAGATGTTAAGAAGCGTGTTCAGTTTTGCACTGCAGCAGGGAACAGGCTACTTCTCAAGTGTATGCCACCTGGCAGTGGTTAAGAGTGGAAATGACAGATGAATATCAGTATCCCTCTCACTACTGGTGCGCAATTCCTGCGCAATTGTTTCAGTTTCTCAAGCACTGCAACAGTAAAACACTGTGGCTAAAATAATCCCACGTTTCAGATAACCAGATGCAGTGATAATCTTAATAATGTGCAAGTCATACCTGACTGCAACATTCAAAGCAAACTTCATCAGCTCCACAAAGGGCAGAAAGAAGGACATTTCCACCAAGTGTTACTCTAGCAAGTTAATAAAGAAACATAAATAATGTCAATTTAAAACTCTTCAGCAACTGTAATCCAATTAATGGTTTCACAGGTGTAATCATTTATTCTAAAAAGTCAAGTTTCTACAACTTCACCATGAGCAGGAATGAGTAATTATGTTTCTGCATTATTTTTGTTGTGATTTTTCTTTATCGTAATGAGTCTCCCTGAACTAAATGAATGAAATGCTGGAATGCAATACAACCAAGATTGCATCTTCTAAATGTTACAAAACCAGTCCCATGGCCCATACCTTTCGAATGTTCAAAATTTCACAGAATATCCAGAGTTTTGCCTCTGTTTCTCAGAAAATATGTGGTTTTCTGGCTAATCATTATGGATTGAAGTCACTAAATAATGATCTGCATCTGAGTTTCAGACGTCATGCCCCGCAGAAAAATGAATGCTAATACAAAACCTGTTTGTTATTCTAGCAACTTTCAAAGTTTATAATAACAATACTTAAAATCGGTCCCTGATTTTGGTTCTTTGTTCCCCCAATTATTTTTGATTTTGTCCAGATTTCTTGTGCTTAATTGCTGAGAGATATACCACAGCCTGACCCCATCACCCCCAAAAGAGAACATCATTCTCCAGTATGCCACACCTTGCATAACCCTGAATGAATTATTTTCCAGACTGAATTTCTGACTGAAAGCTACAGTATACACATTTGCTTTCCTGTCTCTTTCTTCTTTAGGCACACTTTGTAAATGTCAATAACAGCATATACCCCAGTACTGCTGCAGTCATTACTTATTTTATGTACAATTTTGAAAACATTATTATAATCTATTACATTTTAACTACAAACTGACAGGCAATCTAACAAAGTTTTCTATGTTCATGTTTAATGAATGTATTTGTCACTCCTTGTGCGGTACCAGAAACTGGTCCAGAGTGATCACTGCTATCTTGGATAACAAATGAAAATAAAATGTTTCCTTTTAAGACAACAACTCTCACCACCTCATCATAAAGTTTGTGTGTGTGTATGTGTGTCTCTGCACACATGCACTCACACAATGTTTAATTACCTCATTATTAAAATAGGCATAAAGCCTAGGTTATATACAGAAGAGGTACAATCTACTAAAGAAGTCAGGCAAATATACTATGAGTTGTACATATTTTGCATAAACTTCAAAGTACTGATCTTTTGGAATATCTTTTTAGCAGAGATGGAAGGAAATTAACTGCAGGGGTTCAAGAATGTATAAGGAAAAGCACTTAGAAAACATTAAATTTTTACATAAGACAATGGAGGAAAATACCTCCGTTCTCTTATGTAACAATTTAATTGGGTTGTGACAGGGAGGGTTCAAAGTCTACCTAGAAAAATGTATGCAGTTCTGTAGTAACTAGACAGGTAGACAATTGTCCCCCTGACACAACCCAAAAATCTACAAAAGCAAAACAATACAGTATATGACAGCATTTAACAGTAATGAGAGGTTTCAGCATTTCTTAAGTTACAGAAGGAGTAAATAGCTGTCAAGCATATACCTTGACTGACTATTTCATACCATGCTAGTGACAAGGGCATGCATGTTACTTAAAAATACATACATGCCTTGCATCTGACATAAAAAATAACATTACATTTGCCAGTGCCACAGTCTGCAGGTTTTGGCTGTGATGGTTCAATTAACAGTTCAAGAGCTGGTGAAGCTGGAAGGGAGAACAAATGTCGGCCATTCCATGGCAGGATTCTAGCAGATTGAGACTGTAAGAGCTGCACTTGGCAGAAGGTCTGGTACTGAAGCCCTTGTTGTATGGGATTTAGGGAGTATCAGCCTGTTTTCTTTTTTACCCTAAAGTAGTTTATATTCTGTCTAGATGTCCAGTCTAAGTAATCACTACACTGTTAAGCATGACAGTGCCACTCCAACATGCATATACACACACACACACACACACACACACACACACACACACACATTTCCCCTGTGATCTGCTATGGCAGTCCTTCAGTCGGGTGAAACCTGAGGAGGCTATGAAAGTCACCAGCTTGGGCCATATACTCTACAGTGTCCTGTTAAACTTCTTTCAGTCTGTCTGTCTGGTATTTTAGGTCCCTCAATCACTGTGAGCATTCAAAGATCTCCAAATAGAAGTAATGGTCCTAACTGTATAAAGCCTTTTTGGTAACTCTGCTGCTCAGTGAACCAAAATTGGATCCTGATAAGACAAGCAAGAGTCCCATCTCTAAAATGTCATGTTCTATTAAAGTTGTTGAGAATGGTGAGAAGATGAAACAGAAATACAATTTCATAATTTACAGTTTCTTCCATATATTACAATATTTTTTGAGAAAGCAAAAAGATGAATTTTATGCAAGTGCTTTATGACTTCCTGAGAAGATCTTCGTCCTCAATATCATCCAGACTGCATCTAATATGATGGATCATGAGACTTCCGCTTTCTGATATCTAATCAGTATTTCTTCTACAGACTGCCGGGGAGACATCCAATTTTGTTTAGATAATATTTTACAAACAGGTTTTAAATGGTAACCTCTGATTTCTGCCACTTGTACTTGCTTCCATGTAAGGTATGGTAGAAAACAGTTTTTGTCTCAGATAATGTCATTGTGCTTATGTTTTAACTGGGAGACAATGCTAGTTGCTATGAAGTGAACTATCACTGCTCTGCCGAAGACAGTCCACCCAAACCTCTACTTCACTGATGAGAAAGTAGAACTTATGTACACATTTAAATCACTGCAAAAACTATCAAGATGGAATTGGTGACAACAGCTGAAATAACCATTTAAAGCTATTTGGCTCCCTGAACAACCCAAGTAAACTCTAAGGAGCTGATTCAGTACATAAGTACAGAAGAAAACGTTTAAAAAAGGAGTATGCTCTTAGCTAGAAAGCTAACAATAAAAAAAAAGACAGATAACAGCAGCTGTTAAGTCATCTTTATTTTACCCAATGAACATTGGATTAAACATCTAAGAACAGTACAGGGTTTGAGGATGTTTGTGTCTTTGCATTTTCAGACAGATTACTGTAATACTCTGGGTTGTCTGCAGTGGCATTCTAGCATCTTCAGCTAGTGCAAAATACCTGGCTGCTCACTACGACCTCTGGACCTACCCATACCTTTCCAGTTCAGGAAAAGTTACACTACCACCTAGGGAAGGATCACTTAGAAGTTGATACCATTAACATTAACTATTTTTATTGGAAATTTTGTTGTGTTCCCACAAGACTGATGCTGTTATTGCTTGTGAAACATGGTTAAAGAACAATGACTGGAAACCAGTTCTGTCAGGATATAAATGTTTTTACTGTAACAGACACTCTAAAAAAATCAGATGGAGGTGTTATGATAGGGATTAAAGATAGTTATGAGCCTGAGATTATAACATGTTCAATGATAATACCAATACTATAGATTGTGTGGCTGTGACAATAAAGAAAACCCTGGAACATATAACGATTATTTAACGATTATTGGAGTGTATAGACCACCAAAGTCAAGTGCTGATGACCTAAAGGAATTCATACATTTCTTGCATGAAACACAGGAAGGGAAAACAATATTAGCTGAGGACTTAAATTCAACAGAAACAGACTGGAATAATATTGATTCAACAACATTAGCAAGGAAATTATTTGCAATGTATGTTCAGGAACAATAATTGCTTCAGACATACTAGACATTGTTTGTGTTCCGAAAGAAATTACTGATACTTCAGGTCAAGTTTTACCAGCACTAATTTGCAGTGATCATGGGGTTATAAAGGTTAATCTGGTGCTAGATAATTCTGCCAAATTAAAATCTAAACTAATGCACTGAAGATTAATTACAGATTATATGGAAGCAAAATGGTCACTGTGTATAACTAACTGGGGTGATGTGTTCATTGGAAAAACTGCAGATAGACTGTGGAAAGTTTTGAAAGAGAAATTGTTTGAGTGCAAAAAATAAAAAAAAAGTTTAAATTCAGGATCTAGGCATATGTCAGGGGGGATATATTTCCATAACAACAAACTACCTGATTAAGGTAAGAGACAAAAAATATAAGAAATGGAAGAAAGGTCGAACCACAAATTTGAAAACTGAAACAAACAAGCTGGGCAAACAAATTAAGCACAGTGTGAAACAAGAGCAAGATAAATTTGAAGAAAATTTATATAAAGATATTGAGCATAACAGGAAACCTTTTTATAGATGCACAAGATGTGGAAGGAATAACGACATACAAATTAATAAACTGTGCATACATTCTAAAATGTATTCTCAGACATAACAGATTATAGTCATATTTACAAAATCTTATGCAAAATAGTTATTTCCACAAAGGGGGTGATAAGTTGTTCTAGTGACATCCAGTTAACCTCTGATACTGTGATCAAATTAGATTACACTGAAAAAGAACTACACAAAATTGATCAAAACAAAGCACAGGGAGGAGAAAGAATTACTAATAATGACATGAGAACACTTCAGCAAGAACCTACAGTACTATTACAGCTATTATTTAATAGGTCACATAAATAGGGAGAGATTCCTCAAGATTGGAGACAAGCGATTACTAAAAGTGCCTTTAAGGCAAAGGGAAGTGAGACAAACCCAGAGTCATATAGACCCTTAAGTCTACTTTCATGTTGTGGAAAAATAATGGAGAAGGTAATATTGGATAAATTATTGTCAGAAATAGGTTGGGACTTGAAACCATATGTCAACATGCATATGTTGAAAATAGATCTATTACCACCTATAACATGATATTCTATAACAATATAATAACAGCTATGAATGAAAAATTGTGCTGGCTCAAAAGGAGGTAAAGTTAATTTTTCCAAAACAAAGTTCAGGTCCCAAGTTGGAGTAGGTGCTCTACAGGGCGGTCTTATGTTTTAGCCCCTCTGAGGTACTGTCTTAGCAAAGGATTAGAGAAAATTGGTGGATCCGTGTTGTAATGAGCAGAGATGGCAGAGGTGTGGATCTTGATGGATGAGAAGGAGAGGCCTTTGTCCAGCATCTCAGTTAAATATTGTAGTATCTGAGGAATGTTTGGGACAAGAGGGTCAAGGCTGTGAGCTTGGTTTCAGGCACAGAATCTCTTCCATTTATCTGAATAGGCTTTCCTGGTACTAGGCCTTCTGGCCTCCAGAATGACATCCATAACAGCTTTGGAGAGAGGCATTGCTTGCTTGACTAAGGAATCTTCCATGCAGCTAGGTTTAAGGTCTTTAGCTGGCTATGTAGTATCTGATTGTTGTGCTGAGTCAGCAGATGTGGGATTTGAGGCAAAATCCAGGGTGGTCCTTGTGCTACGTTCTTTAAGATTGGGTACCAGTGCTGGCGTGGCCAGTCAGGTGCAATCAGGATCATCTTTGGATCTTCTTGCCTGGCTTTTATGAGTACCTTTGGCAGGAGAGGTAGTGGTGGGAAAGCGTATACTTATAGGTTTTTCCAGCTGAATGAGAGGGCATCCACTTTCCATACTTGTGGATGGTAACTCCTTGTGCAGAATTTCTGTAGCTGGCAGTTCATTGGGGATGCAAACAGATCTATGTCTGGGCTCCACCATTTCTGTGTTATCATTCTGAATATTTGTGGATTCAATTCCCATTCATGGGGATCTATGATGTTTCTGCTTAAGTCGTCTGCCAGTGTGTTTTTCTCTCCTGGCAAGAATTGTGCTTGCAGATGAACTTGATAGTTTACAGCTGTGTTCCACAAGGTCATGGCTTGTCTGCAGAGGGGGTAGGAGTGAGTGCCCCCTTGCTTGTTTATGTACCACATAACTGTGGTGTTGTCTGTCTTTAGTAGTAGTTGTCCTGGATGCAGCAGGTCCTTGAAAGCTATAAGGGCATTTTGTACAGCTAGCATCTGCATCTCTTTTTGATTGATGTGAAGATGCCTTTGTTCTGCGGGCCACTTGCCCTGAACACATTTGCCTGCCATGTGTGCTCCCCAGGCGTAATCCGATGCATCTGTTGTCAGTGTTTGCCTGGCTGTGGGTTCAGTAAAAGGCTGTCCCTTGTTGAGGTTACAAGCTTGAGCCCACCATCGAAACTCCTGTTGAAGGCAAGGAATTAGTGGTATAACTGTTTTCAAACTTTGAAAGTGTTGAGACCATACATTCTTTAGGTACCATTGTAGTTTCCTTATATGCAGTCTGGCATATGGAATTAGTAGTATGCAAAATGTCATGTAACCCAAGGCCTGCAGAATTTTTCTTGCAAGGAGTTGGGTCTTTGTTGCCATCAATTGAAAGTATTGAGTCAGTTGTCCTTGCTTGTCTGGCGTGAGATAAGCCATCTGGGCCGTTGTGTTCAAGCTGGCACCCAGGAATATTATCTCTTGTGAGGGCACTAGTTTTGATTTCTTTTCGTTTACTGTCTACCCCAGGCAACTTAATAACTTTTTTACAAATGCCAGATGCTTTAGAAGAATGTCCTTGCTCTCTGCTTGAATCAGGTAGTCGTCCAGGTATGGATAAATTTGAATTCTTTCTGTCTGCAAAATGCAATTACTGGTGCCAGGCACTTTGTGCCAAAGGGCAGTGCAGAGAATTGATAGTGTATTCAACCAGCTATGAATCTGAGGTATCTTCTGCAGTTTTGTCTGATAGGGACATGCAGGTATGCCTCCTTGAGGTCCAAGGTCATGAGCCAAGCTTTCTTGCCCAGCAAGTGTTTAGAGAAGAAAGATCCAGAATGGGCCTCCAGGCTTTGTCCTTTCTGGGAACCAGAAAGAGTCTTGAGTAAAATCCTTGTCCTTGCTCCTGTGGTGGTACCTTTTGAATACTCTCATATCCATTAGTGCTGTAATTTGTTTTTGAGCCTCTGCCCATTGATTTGGTGGCAGATGTGGCATTCCTTTTAACCTTGGCAGAGTGTGAAAGTGGAACCTGTAACCTTGAGATACAATGTTGAGAACCCATTTGTCTTTGGTGATCATATGCCAATTGTGATAGAAAAGTGCCAGTTTTCCTCCCAAGGGGGCTGCCAAGAGAGAGTTGTTTGGCAGCTATAGTTGGAAGTCATTGGGGCTGCTTTTTATATGGCTGGGGCCTATCTTCCCCTTCTTTCTGGCCTGATGCAACCCATTGTCGAGGCCTGTAAGGACCTTGTGGTTGACCTCTACATCTTGGATGTCTGTATCTGCCCCTTTGAGGTCTGTCTGTAACTGGAAAGGACCAATTCTTAGTTGGCCAATTTCTGCTAAATCTAGGAGGCTGAACCTGTAAGAAATCCTTCACCGTTTGCATAGATTTTGCCTTATCCTCCATTTTCTTTAATACCTCTTCTGCCTTAACTCCAAATGACACATCCTGCTGCAAAGGTGCATCCAATAATTTTGCTTTAACATGATCTGGTAACGTATGTTCTTTTAACCAAGCATGTCTTCTAATGACAGAGCCTGTAACTGCTGCTCTACAGGAGGCCTCTAAAGAATCAAACCACATTGCAAAGTATGTTTTCCCACTTGTTCAGCTGCATGCAATAAATCCTGTATTTCTTTAAAATTAGGAGGATCTGAATCTGGAAGCATTTTTTTGTTTCAACTGAGACAGTAAAAATTGCTGATATTTTAGCATGTGAAACTGGCAATTTAAGGCTCTCATTGTTAAAGTTGCAGACGTATATACTTTCTTTCTCCATCTGTCTAATGCTCTGGAATCTCTGTCAGAGGGAACTGGATTCTTGGCTGATGAGGCCTTAACCCCTTTGGGTCCCTGAGAAATAGCTTCAGGGTCAGCAACAGGGCTTTTATACAGAAATTTGTGCGAGTCAGGGACTCTGTAGTACCTGTCAAGTTTAACTGGGGCTGCAGGTAAGGAATCAGGATTTAATCTGGATTCAGTAAGCACATCATCCACAATATCTAACACTGGCGGAATAGAAAGGGGTCTGTGTTGAGGTAATAAAAGGAAGTCTCTGAGCCTTTTCTTGGATTCTGAGTAATCCTGGCCTTCCCAATGGAAATGCTCCCTCATGGTATGTAAGGTTTCCCCAAAAGAGTAGTCCTCAGGTGGAGAGGCTGATGGAATTGACTCCTCAGCATCAGAATCCTCATAAGGTGGTAAAGAATATCCTAGGTCTGAGGATGAATCTGAAGAGATGGACACCTGGTCGGATGAGTCATAGTCTGCATCCTGTCTAGGCCTTTTATCAGGAGGGGGATGGGATCCCCTGATCAGAGTGATTAGGTCTTCGGCCATTTTGAGCATTTGTTTCTTAGGCATGGAGGCCTGTCCTGGAGAATGCTGTATTTGCTTCTTTGTCTTTAAAGGAGGCTTACACTTTGCAGAGGGTTTAATGCTTAACTGAGTAGGTCTGAAAACACCCTCTGAAGCTGCGGGTAGCACAACTACTCCAGATCCCTCTGTAGGGTTAGTTTCGGTAGGCTGAATAACTTGTGCGTCTGAAGGCCCAGCCATCTCCATGTGGGAGTCAGAAGCGGCCTGTGGGTCTAGAGAAGTGGTCAGGGGCTGCGAAGGCACCTCGCTGAAAACCGGAGAACCGGCGACTAGCCTAGAAGAGGCTTCGTCGTCAGTTTTGGGCCTCGGATGCCTATCCTTGTCTTTGCACCTTTTATGTATTCCGGTCATCGGAAGTTCTGACGGCATGGTATAATTGAATTTTCTACCAAAATAATGTCGGGCAAAATCAAACCGATGTTTAATAGTGCGTTTGTTAAACCTAGCACAAAACCGACAACCAGTGACGTCGTGGTCTGGGCCTAGGCATGGGATACAATAAGAGTGGAAATCCTTATGAGGTATTTGTTTCCCACAAGAAATACTGTTATTAACTTTTACTGACATCGGTCTGAGGCAAGAAAAAGTTTCCCCAACGGGGTACTTAGCTTTGTAGAAGGCTTCGGTTCTGGATTCGGAATGAAAATCTCAGGAGACTGCTGACCGGCACTTGTGAACTGCTTTTGCTTCGGGCACCGCGCGGCAAGAAAGACTGAAGAAAATTGCGTTGGCTGCATCTTATATACCCCTGTCGCACTGACGTCAGGGAGGAGGCGACAGCAACTGACGCCGGACCAAGACTTTGGAACTCAGGCCGATTGGGGAACTGCCTGACGGCAGGATAACCCAAGTGTAATGACTGCAGCAGTGTAACACGATGAACATCTTAAAATTACCATTTCATACAGATAGCAGTTTACTTTAGTTCTTTTGTACTTCCTAACTTCTACTGAAATACATATTCTTATTAATATACCCCTTTGTAATAATTTTCTAGAACAAATGTAAATGGTATGATGACAAGAATCTCATTAAACCCTCTAACCAAGCAACTATATGTACTAATCCAGTTCTTAGTGTCTACTTAATATTATTGTACTGCATAATCATGTACGAAATATACACCGTAATTAAAAGGTCACACAGTTTTTGAAACTACCTACATCTTTCAATCAAGCTAGTAGTTGTTTGAGGATGCGCAGCGTAATGGTAAACCTTTAAAGAAAGTGGCATTTAGGTATGTAAATTATAACAGACTTCTTTCCTTGTATAAAATGGTGTCAATGGTCAAGATTCTTCCAATCTGCTTCAACCAAGACAGGTCTTGCAGCGATACAGATGCTTGGGTAGATCGACAGCATCCCTGTTAAAAGAGGGAACAGTTGATACTACCTTCAGTTTAATTTAAGTGAAACATGGAGCAGCTCTAATTGCTTAGGAAAAAACAGCAGTGAACTAAAACAAGTAAAATTACAAATGTAAATTAAAATTGTACTAATATATCTAATGTATACCTGGGTAAGACTTAAATGTGCCACATTAGTGACCATGCAGTCATATGCAATTGGTGTACTTTGGATTAAGACTGAGATTGCAGTGTCTCAGGGATTTCTCCTCAATAGTAATAATACAAAAAATGTTCATGGAATACCTCAACACTGTCATCTGTTTTAATTTCTTATGTCATCTTTATTAGACTGAATGAATGCATCTCCTGTAAATGTGAAACTGCAGTCATATGATCTGTTTTTTTGGATCTTGGTCTATGCCTAAAATACGTCCCCTGCCAATCAGTGCACTACCAAGAAAAACAAATTCAAAGAAAATACATACATATCCTTAAACAACTACACAATCCCTCTTCAAGAAATGTCACTTGGTTAGCAAATTATTTCATTTGGGTAAAATCCCAAACAAGACAATTAAATACTGAGTTAAGGACATACTGGACAGAATAAGCCCCAATGATGTAAACTGTAAATAGACAGTCCCAGGAAAAAATAAAAGATATGTTCTTACTATACTAGCTGATCCCTGAGGGGAACTTCCTCAATGGATCAACAGGTTAATCCTTCCCACCAACTGCAGTTTGGCACATTTTTCCAAAAGTTCCCACACTCTAGAATAAGGTTCTGGAAGCTGGTAGACATCATATCATCAGGCTCCATGTACACAAGAGTTTCTACCAGTTTGGAGATGACCACTTATGACTGCGCTCCCCTAAGTAATAACATAACAATGAAGATCTCACACCTACAAAGTACATACTTGATGGATGTGCAGGAAAAATCCTAGAGACCTACTGAGGCCGATTTCTTTTTATATCAACTGATGCAATAAGACTGCATCTGTTACATGCACCATTGTCTCCTCTAGATGGGTCCTACAACAAATCAAAAGCAGTAAATCAAAAGGAAGTAAGGAGCCGGAGGATAGTCCCCACATGTGTGACCTACTGAGAAAAAGATACTAGATTGTTACTGCTGGAGAGGATGAACCCAATCATTGACTTGGCAATGAGGGTCTTCAGTGTTACATTTATCAATGAAGAATCAATATTACGTTAGAATAAATTCTAAACTTACATCCTGAAAAGGAGGAAGTTCAATAAGATAAAACTGTAAGTATCTTGACATCTGACCATAAAGCATAATGTAAAACATGCCTATTTTCACATTCAACAGTGATTACTTCATATTATACTGAACAAATATTTTAAAAGGTTCTAAAGGCAGAGCCCTGGAAGAGTTATTAGACAATATTACATGAACATTCTTGTAGCATCTTTATGTCCATCTCAGATAGGAAGAAAATGTAAAAATGAAGTTTATTTACACCACGGTAAACAATGACTAATTATTCCTGACAACTGAAGAGTGGCTGACTGAGCCATGTCCCAAGATTAAGGTCAAATAGCAGAAAGTAAATCGCTGAATATAACAAAAAGCAATGGCTAGATTTAAAACATGGTCCCAGTTTTTGTGGAAGGATGCACCCAAGTAACATAGTCCAAAAAGAAATAAGTGGACAAGTTATATGCTAAATTTAAGGTGTTACTAAGAAAACATTCCCAGCTAGGAGAGCAGATGATTACAAGTACAGAGCAAGACCGTACCTGCAAACCTTAGATAATGCACAGAGTTCTGTGTCAGAAGTAGTACACTGTCTCTTTCTCATGGCTGCAATAGCACAGTGAAACTCCAAACATGAGGAAATTCAGAAAACAGCGGGCTGGTCATCACACTGTTGTAAATGCAGAGATGGGATAAACTGTATTCAGATGTGAATACAGACAACATATATGCTCTCTACATCATTTTATCTATGAGAAGCCCTCTGTAACTGAGCAGCTAAATGATAAAAAAGTACAACTTAAATACAGGATCAGGTTTCCAACTTGCTGAACACTAGGTACAAGTCCATGCTGAGACATAACCATTTCCAGTCAGAATTGGGGACCCTTTCCTACTATGTCACTTGTTTGTTGAATGAATGAATGAATGAATAAAAATAAACAAGCAGTGCAAATCAACTAGCACATCTGGATTTACTGGCAATGTTGAAGAAGGTTTTTTATATGAAAAGAGAAATGGGAAGAAGTGTTCTTCAAAGGGGTTGAGAAATAATCCAGGTCTACTGGTTCAAAAATAATGTGAATCAGTGAAGGAATGAATGAAAGAGAAATAAGGGCAGGATCACCTTCCTTGCTTGTGTCCTTTCAAAGTAAAATTAATCAAAAAGCATAAAAAGCATGCTGAATGTGTATACCAGCTGTTTCAGAAATGAAAATTTAAAATGAGAAGGGTCGCAAAAGCAACATGAATGCTGTAGGGGCAGAAATGAGAAGGTCACAACTGGGCTATTGCTGTTCTGTAATAGATTACTTGTGCACTGCAGGGGGGTTGGGAAGGGAGCAAAGAATGATCACAGCCTTATGCTACCTTAGGATATCAACACTAAGCAATCACCGCCAGGTTGGTTGGGGATACAAGGCCTGGATGATTTGAGAGGGGACTGTGTTTATAGGTAATGCTTCCCTGGAAAATTGTAAACTTTCATTTTTTTTTTTTTACAATTTGTAAATTGTAAAAGTTCGGTATAACACTTTATGTCTAAATGGAGATTTTGTTTAATTTCTTTATGACCTCTTTATCTAAAGAAAAGGAGAGCAGGGATGTATCAATACAAGTCAAATTTCAGTCAGCTCCATGATGAATAGTGGGCAATCCCTGACTACATGTTGGAAACCTGAGTTTGATTAGTGACTGCCCCATGGGTGGTACCTAGAATTAGAACTAGCTACTCAACTAGACGAGCTTACAGCCAGCCGAACTAACGTTGCCATCACGCATTTGTACAATGCATCTAAGGGTACAGTGGAGTGTGGATGTACACTTCCCTTCAGGGGACAGTGACTGCAGGCTTGGAAGAGCAGATGAGATGGAGTGCTCCTAAGGGGAGAGGGTAGACTGTTCCTAGGCTCAGTAAGCTTGTTCACTCCCTACCACCCAACTCGCACCAGGGAATTGAAGGTTTATACTAGGAATTCCTGGAGGGAAGTGAATGAACCATAAGGATCTGGGCCCAGTCCAGGAATACATGACTCCCATTCTTCTGAATGAATAGGCCATTTGAGTGAAGGTGGGAAGCCACTGGACAAGGTCATGGGGGGAAAATAACTAAAGTCGATGTTTCTGAATGTATCACGATGTGGAATAAGCATTTTATGTATCAAGAAGGAGGTTTATTGAAATTTTTCTCCATCTTACTTCATATTATAAGCCTGTGAAGTTTGACTAATTTTTGGGACTGGGCTGGATCTCAGATTATGTTTTAGTATTATAACTGCTATTTTGAAAGAGAGTAATAAAAAATGTATATTAAAAAAGTAAAAAAGGAGAGCCTCCTGTGCACATCTTGTGATCACATGAATTTCAACCACCTCTTCACTGGTACAGTGGCCCTTACTGCGTACGTCTTAGATGCAGCCTTCTTAATGTCATTACAGTACCATGTTTAATGCCACAATTAACCCATGTAACCCCTCAAGCTCCCTGACAAACTGACCTCAGCCAGGAAATCTTTCAGTATTCTTGTACCTAGACTTTATAATAACTCCAAAGCCAACATCATGTAGCCTTTGAATCTAACACCTTCTACACAAGCATTCACAAGATTAATATGTTCTCAAATGTGTCAGTGCTTCTCTCATAACTAATCATCTGCACAAGCTTGCTTCCTTTGCCTAGCATACACATGTACAACTACTGTAAAATAGTCCTAACACACACACATAAAAAATCTTGTATACATACTAATGACTTCAGTTCTGTTTCATGTCTTTTACTGCAACACAACATTCCTAGCACTACTGTCTTCTTAGTTATTCACTCTCAGCCCCTAGCTGACCCATTCATATCTCTCAACTGTCCAGATTTTCGCAGAATGTCCAAATTTGTGCTTTATATTTTTAGTCTGTTCCTTCCAAAATTTGTGGTTTTCTGTGAAGTCATTAAGTATTGAAGTTACTAAAAAAGTCAAGATATTTGAGTTACTAAAAAAGTCAAGATATTTGAGTTTCAAACAACATAACCTCTAGAAAATAAGAAGTTATGTACCTACCATAACGTTCCACGTTAGTTGTCTTCTCTCGCCTTCTTTCTTGCTTGATGGGTTCGGAGCCGATCCCTCGGCTCCGACTTGGCACTTGCTAAGCTCGAGAGTCACTTTTACCAGCTCGAGGCAGCCCCATATCCCATGATGCAAGTCGGTAAGTACCCAGATCTCGTTTGATGACAAAGGGCAATAGCACCAAGCATAACATACTTCCCAAAGGAAGAAAGAAAACTTACAGATGGAAGAAGGACCAGGTCTGAATGGTCTTCAGCATAACAGTTTCTTATAACAAGGTCTGTCCAGGCCAGGGGAAGGAGGGAGGGTCGCAAGAAAGAAGGCGAGAAAACAACTAACATGGAGCGTTATGGTAGGTACATAACTTCTTAATGTTAAGTTGTCAATCTCGCCTTCATTCTTGCTTGATGGGACCGCGTCCCTAGCACCTCTATCCTGGGTGGCTCAATGGAACAAACTCTTGAGGACTGTAGAGCCAAAACTGGCTCTGTCCCTGGAGGCCAAGTCCAATTTGTAATGGGAAACAAAAGTGTGAGGAGTGGCCCAAGTGGCCGCTGCACAAATAGTGTCTAAAGGAAGTCTAGCTTGAAAAGCTGTAGAAGTAGCTAAGCTCCTAGTTGAATGTGCTTTAGGTTTTGAGCACAGCTGTTTTCCCCTGAGCAGATAAATTTCAGAGATGACCGAAGAAAGCCATCTAGACAAAGTCACTTTAGAAACAGGAAGGCCTTTTTTATTATCCGCATAGGAAACAAAAGTTGATCAGATTTTCTAAATTTTTTTGTTCTGTCCAAATAATATCTAAGTTGACGGTGGACATCAAGATAATGTAGCTTTTGTTCAGCTCTATCTGAATAGTTAGGGAAAAATACAGGAGATCAATGGATTGATTCAAATTGTTCTTTGAAGCGACCTTAGGCAAAAAGGTTGGGTTAGTTCTCAAAGATACTCTGTCTTTGTGAAAAACCAAATAGGGGGGTCGAACCGAAGAGCATGAAGTTCAGACACCCTCCTGGCCGATGTAATAGCCACTAGGAATAAAGTTTTCCAAGAAAGATATTTCAGGGAACAAGAAGCAGCTGGCTCGAAGGGGAAGAATCAAGGATGTCAGCACTAAATTTAGATCCCACTGAGGAGGAGGATTCCTGATTGGAGGCTTTAGTAGGAAAATTCCTTTCAAGAAGGCCCTGCAGAGCCTATGGGACATAATATTATGATCTGCTATCCCGACATGAAAATTGGAAATAGCAGCCAATTGAACTCTGACTGTGGAAGAAGAGGAGCCTGCATGAAAAATCTCTGCTAAGAAGTCCAGGACTGCCTGAACAGGGGCAGTAAAAGGATCAATATTCTTGGCCTTAGCCCAATAAGAGAAACGTTTCCATTTGCTTGTATAAATCCTCCTGGTAGAGGATTTTAGTGAAGCTACTATGATGTCTCTAACTGGGTTAGAGATCAAAGGAAGCCTGGCTAAGGAAGGAAGTGGAGCAACCATGCTGTGAGGTTGAGAGAAGGGATTGACCGGTGCAGCTGACCCGATTGGTGAATCAGAAGATCTGGCACTGGGTCCAGATGCCACGGCTGCACCAAAAGGTGATGATGGAGGAATGGGAACCAAACTTGTCGAGGCCAGTAAGGGCAATGAGAATCAATTTGGCTCTCAAAGCGGTAGCTTTCTGGATAACCTGAGGGATCAGAGGAAATGGAGGAAGGCATAAAGAAGTCCCTGGGGCCAATCCTGGGTCAGAGCGTCTCTGGGGGGATGGCCTGATAGAGGGAAGAGGCAGAAGAAGTCTGGACATTTGCTGTTTTGGGGAGTAGCAGAGAGATCGCAACATGGACGACCCCATTCCAGAAAAATCTCTTCCGCTATAGATTGCTTGAGGGACCACTCGTGAGGCATGAGAATAGCTCTGCTCAATCTGTCCGCTACAATGTTGGTTTTCCCAGGGATATGCGTTGCTACCAGAAACCGATGAGAGGAGATCGCCCATTGCCATAGTCTGAGCGCTTCTCGACACAAGGGGTAGGACTTGGTTCCGCCCTGTTTGTTGATATACCAAACTACAGACATGTTGTCTGTGTGGACTGCAATTGTCCCTACGGGAAGAAAGTCGTTGAGGGCTTGCAATGTTAAAAGCACTGCTCTCATCTCCAGGACATTTATGTGCAGATGGTACTCGAACGGCTGCCACGTCCCATGAACCATCCTGCCCTGATAATGACCCCCACCCGATCAGGGAGGCATCCGTGGTGACAGTGGCTATCGGGGATGGGGTACAAAGTACCTGCCTTGGTGAACCTGAGGAGATGTGATCCACCAAGCAAGATGCTCTTTGCATGTCTGTGTCACCAGAATCTGGTGGCGCATTGGAAGTTGTTGGTATGACCATTGTGTGAACAGCATCCACTGAAGAAGGCGCATGTAGAATCGAGCCAGGGAAGAAGAGTAATGGCCGCAGCCATGAGACCTAATACCTTTAGAACCATTCTGGCCTGTACTTTCTTGTTGGCCAGAATGATCCTGACATGACTCTGAATGTCTGAAACTCTTTGATCTGTAAGGGTAGCTGACATCCGAACAGTGTTTAAATTTGCGCCTATGAAGGTAATAGACTGGCAGGGCGATAAGGATGACTTTTGAAGTTGATCGAGATGCCCAAATGAGAACAAAGGTTTATTGTGTAATCCCTGGCTTGTATAAGCTGATGCCTGGTGGTGGCTGACAGGAGCCAGTCGTCGAGATACGGAAACACCTGGAATCCTTGGCGTCTCAGGTGAGCCGTGACCACTGCCATGCATTTGGTGAACACTCTGGGGGCTGTAGTGAGACCAAAGGGCAGGGCTCTGAACTGGAAATGACTGGACCCCAGCCGAAGCGGAGAAATCTCCTGGGCGTCTGTGAATTTTGATGTGATAGTACGCATCCTGAAGATCTATTGAGCACATCCAGTTGTCCTTCTGTAAGAAGGGCAGAATTGACTGAAGAGTGACCATTCGGAATCTTGTCTTCCTGACAGACTTGTTGAGTCTGCTGAGATCAATATTGGTCTCCAGTCTCCCGTCTTTTGGGGACCAAAAGAACCTTGAGTAGATTCCGGGCTCTGAATGGTCTGTTGTAACTGGCTGAATGGCTCTTTTGCAGTAGTTTTGAGACTTCTAACTCTGCAATTTCCCTTAGGCCGGGTGGTACATCTGGAAGGGAATTTGAGGGAAGGGACTTTCCTCGAAAGGAATTATGTAACCCTTGGATATGATCGACTGTTCCCATCTGTCTTGAGTGAGGGAATGCCAGGCTTCTGGGTACAGTGATAATCTTCCCCCGACTGCCTCCAAGGAGGGACAGCCGGGCAACATCTCAGGGATGCTGAAAGGGCTTGTCAGAGAGAGGCTCTCTGTTTCCCTGGTTTTTCGGACCCCCTCTGCCTCTAGAGCGGCGTCTGTTGTTGTTACCCCCCTCTGCCTCTAGGGGTAAACTGACCACGTGAATCCGGCGTGACTCCTTGGGATTTACGGAACCACATATTCCCACCTTTCTGTCCTTTGGGATAAGGTCTAGAAGGGGTGGAAAAACGGACTCCTACAGCAGAAAGAGTCTTGCCGTCCTGTTCGCACCTGGTCAAAGTTTCCTTCACCTGAGGGCCAAACAAAGCTGACCCATCAAAGGGAGAATTTGTGAAGGCCGCCTTAAAGGGATCCAAAAATCACATAGCCGCATCCAGGCTTGGCGTCTAAGAGCCACACCTGTACCTGCGGCTCTACTCGCTCCATCAGCAGCATAAGATATTAGCCGCATGGAGGAGTTTGCAATGGAATTAAGGGTTCCTAGCTGCGAAGCAATTTTTTCTTGAGCCCCTGCAGCTGTAGGATCCTGTACTACTTCACCCAGCTCCTTAAGGATATCCCTCTGGAGTCTGGTGAAGTGATATAGGTAATTCAGCGAACGCATAGCAAAGGTCGCTGAGGAAAACATCCGCTTACCGTACCTATCCATGGTCCTAGAGTCCTTATTAGGAGGATGGACAGGTATGGAAGGATCTGCAAGTTCCTTCTTGGTGGCCGCAGCCACCACCATGGCATCAGCGGGGACACCCTTAGTGAGGAATTGCTTGTCACACGGGGCAGTGATAAATTTTGAAGGCCTCCTAGGGACTGGCTCTACAGAGTCAGGAGCTGCCCACGCCTTTCGTGCAATAACCTGCATAAGGGGGTCGAAAGGCGGAGACACCCAGGAGGTGGAGGGCCGAGATCCAAACGCCTCTAGGTATACTGACTCATCCTCAGAGGGATTGTTGGTGGGCCAGTTTCCCCTCTGTTTAAGGAGTTCTAGGATGTCTGAGAAGGAGACATCCTCAGTGGGGGATCTAGGGGATCCCTCTGACTCATCAAAGTCAGTATCCGAAGTGACAGACACGGGGGAGTCTACATGTTTCCTCTTACAAGTCCTCTTCCTAGGAGGATCTCCCGAAACATCAGGAGAATCCTCGGAAGAGGGGGAAATTCCCAATGGGGAAACCTGAGGCGGAGGATCTCTGGGTCCTGTAGCAAGAGAAGTGGCAGAGATGTCAACAGGTACTATAGAGGGAGGAGCTACGGGAACAGACTGCTGACTGATACCAGTGGCCAGCACACTCATCACCTCGAATGCTCCCCTCCCAGGCAGGTCCGAGAGAACCCGTTCAGAAGAACTAGGAACTCCAGGGACCACCGAAAGGGAAGTCTCCGAGGCAGATGTCGGAGCCGAGCTCACCAAGGCCGAGGCTCCAAGGGGAAGAGCGGGTTCGGACAAGGGTCCGATGCCACTCACCCCTCGGAGGAGACCATGGAAGCCCGACCACCGAATCCCTCTAAGGAAGGTCTCGAAGAGGAGATAAGAGTAGAGGCTGAAGGAACAGAAGGGGGTATCCGTCCTCCAGCCGTAGCAGTAACCATTCCCGAAGACTCCAACTCCAAGCTCTGGGGTAGAGTTGAAGGAGGAACTGTAACGGGGTGTGGACCAACAGTCGTCTGTTGAGACGGACTATGTAACATTTGGGCCAGTACCTGTGACTTAAGTAATCTGCTGACCACTCTCTCTAGGTCATGGTCTGAAAGTCTGGATGACCTTGAAGATCGGCTCCGATGGCTCCGTTCGAAAGGAGAGGTGAAGCGGGCGAAAGTATCGGCTCCAAGGAAGGAGACCTCGACTTCTTCCTGGAATGAGCCATCGGAACCGATACTATAGATCCTGTCGGAGCCGAAGACTTATCGGAGCCGACAGGAAGCCTCGATGCATCGGCTCCAGCCGGAGCCGATACAGCCACAAAGTAACGGTGTCGGAGCCGATCGGGCCGACCCCGATGCCTGTGCCACATGGTGGTGGGAACCGATCGGAGCCGACACCGAAGTGGTCGATGCAGAATCGGCACCGATAGCCATCGGTGCCGAAGGCTTTGTTAAGCCAGAATCGACTCCAGCCGGAGCCTATCTCGACTCGGAACGAGTCGGAGCCGAGGCCGCAGGCTTAGACACAGAAGCCTGGGCCTTGGAAGATTTGGCTGATTTTGATGGAGCCGACTTAGCCGGAGAGCCCTCCGGCAAGAAGGCCCCTAAGTATCAGCTTGTTACGTCTTTCCTGCAGGACTCTCTGGCTGAAGGAATGACAAATAGCACAGGAGTCCTGCAGGTGAAGAGGCCCCAGGCAATACAGGCAAGAAGTGTGACCGTCTGTCAGAGACATCTTCTGACAGCACGAGTCACACTTCTTAAAACCTGAGACCCTCTCCTTTGACATGGTGCTTCACAAAACACACACACACACCAGTCAAAAAATTAAATTAAATAAAATACCAAAAAGGTATTCCTATAAAACAAACACACACACACCCTAACAGGGAGGGGATGGGATGGGTAAAGTTTGACTAAAAAAAAATTAGAAGAGACAGGGATTTTCTGTCAGAAAATCTATATAATTAACTTATAACTAACAATTAAAGGTTTTTTTACAAAAAGGGGCTTAAATATCAAAAAAGTGAATCACTTACCAGGAGCTGGTAAAAGGAGGACCTCATAAGCGAAGCGGCAAACGAGATCTCGGTACTTACCGCCTTGCATCATGGGATATGGGGCTGCCTCGAGCTGGTAAAAGTGACTCTCGAGCTTAGCAAGTGCCGAGTCGGAGCCGAGGGATCGGCTCCGAACCCATCAAGCAAGAATGAAGGCGAGATTGACAACTTAACATTGTCTGTTAATACTAAACCTGTTATTGTAGCAACTTTCTAAATTTACAATAGCAATAATTAAATTCTGTCCCTGATTTTGCACCTTTGTCCCCCTATTATTTTTGGCTCTATCCAGATATTTTGCACTAAGAGGATGACAGATATGGACCCCTTACGTACACTATCTACTAATCAATCCACTACCTCCAAGTTAGCAGTTCCAACAATTAAATGTACTTTAACATCAGTGATTGTATACCTGTCTTTATTCAAGCCTAATATGACATCTCTGCACTGACTAGCAGAAGCATTTCAGAAATGGAAATGATACTAGGAGTATACAAAAAGGTGAGACTAGAAAGTGGCAAAAAAAACAAAAGGAAAGATAAAAAAAAAATCAGAAAACAAAGAAAGAAAATGAAAGGTTAATAATGGAAGATCAAAACAGCAGACTGCATATACACTGGTTTACAAAGTCTATAGAAAAGGTGGAGGATACAAGCAAATGAAGGTACTGTAGTATAGAACTAGAAACCAATGCATATCTTGTTGCTGACTGTGATATACTTATGGCTGAAAGTCTAAAATGAGATGCACAGTGATGTGGCAAGACTGTTATATTGGGATCTCTGCAAACATTACAACATGCAGATCACTAAGAAGCAATGGAAACGTGAGACCAAGTGAGGTATTGCCAGCTATGCTAGGAGAAGCAGGGCAGTGGATGTGTAACATATCCCAGCACAGCTAGCTGGAATTTTGTAAATAAATTATGTCATTTCTGCATCAAAGTGATTTGTACAGATGCTTGTCTTGAAAAATGTATTTGTAAAGCTGCTTGTGTTGAAAATGTACAAACAGTGTGGCTGCTGGACTGAAAAAGAAATATACGTGTATTATTTTAACCATTTAAATAGATACATTTTTACAGAAGATATTGGAAGAAAAGCCAATCTCAATCCACCTAACTTTGAAAATAGTTTGAAATTAAATTACCTGGCTTAGGTCATAAAGACTGTATCTTACATTTCTCAATGCAGCCGGAGACAAAAAGTCTGCACTAGGAAGCTTTGTGCATTCTTTGGGGTGAACTAATTGTTGCTCTGGAAGGGTGGATATTTCAAATAATTTTATGTCTTCCAGGAGATGCAGCAGATCTTAGCACGGCTCTGTGTGTCTGTAATATTGACAAATATGTGCTAAATCCTGACAGCTTCTAGCCAAGGGGGGGGGGGGGGGGTAGCATGAGTACCAGAAGTCAGATGACAAAATGTATGTGATGTCATTCTGTGATCCATGACTAAAAATTATACTTTAATACTAGGTAAGAATGAAGTCTCACTGCAGTCTGTTTGTGCAACCTGACAGAAAAGGACTCCTCACCTACCTCATCTTGTCTTGTTCTAGTAAGTGACCAGGGAATAATAATTATTTAGATCAGTCAGGAAAATACAGTGAGATTAGTTAAACACTGTTTTTCTGTATCTGTGTGAAACTATTCATATGTGTTATTTTCATACTTCCTGTGACTGAAACTCTGGTGTTTACTGTACATAGATATTTAGCATGTTCATGTTCTTTCATTATTTATTATTAAATATATTTAAACTTTTTATTGTGGCTGATCCTTTTAGAAAATATTTTAAACTCAAAGAGTACTTCTGTATATCTGGTGACAGTTTTGGCTGCTCCTGAAAGCCTTGCTGTTGGTCAAAGTACTATTTGTATTAATATTAATTTCACTCAGTATAATTGGGTATCCTTGCAACAGCCTTACAGTAACTGGCTTTGGAGTGTCTGATGCTGGTGTAACTACCTTATCGAGTCTGGTCAGAAGGGGGCATAGCTAGCAAATCTGTGCCAGCCTTTCCCAGGTGTGTGTGTGTGTGTGTGTGTGTGTGTGTGTGTGTGTGTGTGTGCGCGTGCATGCGCGCATGTCTGTGTGTGTGTGTGTGTGTGTGAAAATCAAATCTGTGTGTGTGTGTGAGCTGCTTGTAGCAGGGGCACAAAGCACTGGTTTCACAGAGACAGTGGTGCAGAACTTGGCTTGGACATCCAGCTGAGGTCTCAACTCTATAGCTTTGCCAGTGGGGAGCATTACTGGGGACCTGGAGGGAGACAGATACAGAAATCCAGACGCTGGACTGTGTGTGTTCCCTGTGTGTTTTTATGGCAAATTGTGCTTGATGCACAGAGCTGCATCTGGAAATACTGGGTGTATCTATTTTTGTTCCAAGTGAATGTCCTTCTTCAGTGCTAGTGGTGAGGATTCAGGCTCCTGTATTAGCGGCCCAGAGAAGGGACGTTGAAACATGAACCAGAAAGAATTACCTGAAGTGAAAATGTACATGGGAACACTCAACACAATTCATAAAAAAAAAAAAAAAAAAAAAAAAAAAAAAAAAAAAAAGGACAGATACTCTAATCACAGAAAAAAGGAAATGTACAATTAATCACATTAATAGCTACATGTAACAATAGTAGTGTCCTGCATACAAAGACACTGTATATGGCTAAGCATCTCACAGTCCTTGTGATTACTTGCCTAGTATGGCTCCTACATTCCTATGAAATTATAGCAATATGGAATAAAAACCTTCACATAGTTTCAATAGTAATAGGAGCAACAGGGCTCAATCCTGAAAGGAATGTGAATCAAATTTAGGATGCATATACGTGCATGCATGTACAAAACACACACACACAATGCCATATGGTGTCCAGAACTTTTTTGGGTTTGTCTTCTTTAATTAAGTGACTTATCAGCTAATAACAGGCAATATTAGAAATAGCAAGGAATTATTAACAAAATGACAGTAAGACTGTTAGTCTAGGATGCCATGCAGTGGAGAAATTAATTTTTGTTTGCTGCTTATTATTCATATTTTCATATTCATGTTCATATTTTCTTAGCTCCCCCCTCAACAGCCCTGTTACTTATATGTATCAACTCTAAAATCGCACAACAGTGGGGCAAGGTCAAATTCTTTGACCCTGCTGCACTGCAATCTCGTACAAAAGGCTGATGGCAAAACCTCTGTAGAAAAGAATGTTCACTCATATGTGCATTTGCTTTTATTTACAGGTTCAAAAAGCTTTTGCCTATATGTACATTCATATGTGCATTTTTTAAACTGGATAACACTGAACAACTACATAAAGTATATAAAATAATGCAGAATTACTTTTTTTTATGCTTTCATTAACAACAAAAGGTTAGAAGATGAAAAACACCTTTGGCACAACAGGCCTATGTTTATTGCTAGAGATGTAAGACAACCCAATGAAGCTCCAATGGAGGCATTAAATGCTCATTCAATACTAAAGTAAATGTGGTGAGAAGATCAGGACTCTCATTCTATGAAGAAAGGAAGATAGAGTGCTTGGGATCTGGGTGGCCTTGAAACTATTAACAACGGTATTGATGGGGATGGCCATAGCTCTCTTGTCCAGATTTTCTCAAAATGTCCTGATTTTTACCTCATATTTTTGGCCTGTTCCTCATAAAATTTGTGGTTTTCTGACAAATCACTGAGAAATGAAGTCAGTAAATAATGACATATATTTGAGGTTCAGATTTAATATCCTTCAAAAAATGCATGCTAACACAAATCCTATTATTCTAGAAACTTTCCACTTTTATAAGGGAAATATTTAAAATCTGTCCATATTTTTGAGCCTTTGTCCAGATTTCTTGAGCTAAGACGATGAGAGGTATGAGGATGGCAATGGTGGAAGCTGGACAAAGGCTCAAAAATATGGACAGATTTTAAATATTAAAGATAAAAGAGGAATCACTTATGGAACATACCTCTAGATTCATTACAGCAGTATACCAATTAGGAAGAAAAGTAAAGCATATGCTTCTAGGAAGAGAATGTGCAGTATTATTTTTATTCTTAAAACTTAAAAGAAAGTCCAAAAGCACACATTTATGGGTAAGGGTGGACTTCAAGTTCAGATAGAAGAGGCAGGACTTAAACCTTTTTTTGGGCCTAGACAGTATAGATGTACGCAGTTTCATTCTGTTCTCATCATCATCTAATCAAAAGAGTCAGTTCTGAAACATTCACGGCTATAAATGGTACAGCAGTCAAGAAAAATTAGTTTTATTCACAGATGACACTATTTTGTACTTGATAAATCTATAAAAGGACATTTCAAGTCATGGGACATTTTAAGACAGTTTAAAGTCTGTTCGGAATATAAAATTAATAAAGATAAAACAAAGGCTAGAGCAGTAAACTATGTATCCACACATGAAATGATTCGGCAGTACTCATATTTATTGGGGCATGATAAGATGAATTACTTAGGGGTATGCATTAAAAAGGATTCTGTTATGGCAAGTGTGGATATGAAGAGAGAGACTAAATAAAAGATGCCACAAAAAATGAGAAAAGTACAGTTGTGTACACTTGCCATAAATGCAGATGTTCGAGTGTATTCTCTGTTGCAGTCATCACATTTGGGTTATCTGCCTGCAGGTAGCCCTCAGCTGGCCTGAATACCAGTCTTCGGATTTCTGCGTTGGATGCTGTCGCTTCTTCCATGACATCAGGTCGTCAGGGGTATAAAACATGCAGCCGATGCCATTACATCAGTTTTTCTTGCCCCAGATGTCAGGTGCCCCCACAATAGGAAGCAATTATATGGTATGGAACACCCCCAGCAAAAAGCAAATATACATGATATAATATATGCCAAACAAGAAGGAAAGGTAAAAGTCAAGAGAAGTCAGGGGGTTGGAGGGAGGGTAACCAGGACTGCAACAGTGAATACACTCGAACATCTACATTTATGCTAAGTGTACAAAACTGTACTATGTTCTTCATGTTTCACTACTGCAGTCATCACATTTGGGTTGATTCCCAAAGCTAAGGAAGGGAGGAGGTCGTTAAAGAGCATTAGGGCCAGCTATTAAGCCCTGCAAGACTGCTGTGGCAAATCCAGCTCTAGATTTGGAAAAGATAGGCAGGTGGTAATGCTTGGTGAAGGTATGTACAGAGCTCCAGGTAGCAGCTTCCAGGATGTCCCTGGTAGGAACTCCTCTGAGAAAAGCCGTAGAAGTAGATGCAGCCCTGGGTGGAATGTGATCTTAGCCCCTGTGGGGTAGGCTTTCCATGGTGCTTGTAGCAGAAGTGAATGCAATGGGCTATCCATTTGGAAATGGTTTGCTTTGAAATGGCCTTCACCTTTGCCCCTGCAGCAAAGCCAACTAGCAGCTGGTCAGATTTTCTGAGAGGCTTAGTCCTGTCCAAATAGAATCTAAGTTGCGTGTGCACGTCCAGAGAGTGCAGTATCCATTCACCTTTGTTTTGTGGATTAGGGAAAAAAGTAGGCAAATGAATGGACTGGTTTAGGGCTACACTAGACACCACCTTGAGCATAAAAGAAGGATTAGTCTTGAGGGTAACCCTGTCCGTATGGAAGATAATGAAGGGTTCCACTGCCATGAGGGCCTGTAATTGTGACACTCTTCTTGCTGAAGTGATGGCTAGAAGTAAGGCTGTTTTCCAAGAAAGGAATTTCAACTCTGCTGTTGCAGCTGGCTCAAACGGGAGAAGAGTGAGCTTTTCCAATACAAATTTAAGGTCCCAGGCTGGAGTGGGAGCTCTCCTGGGGGGTCTTAAAGTTTTGGCCCCTCTAAGGAATTGTTTTAGCAAGGGGTGAGAGAAGAGGGGTGGCTCAGTTTTATAATGTGCTGAAATGGCAGAGGCATGAATCTCAATTGACAAGAAGGATAGGCCCTTGTGGAGCATCTCGGTTAAGTACTCTAGAATATGAGGTAAGCTGGGCACCATTGTGACCATCCCCTGAGCCTGGCTCCAGGAGCAGTATCTTTTCCACTTTTCAGCAGAGGACTTTCTGGTACTAGGCCTCCTTGCCTCCAGAATGACATCCCGCACCTGCTTACTGAGGGATGCTAGAGGAGAGCTCATGGAATTAGCCAGGCTGCAAGGTTCAGGGTTTGACACTGAGGATGCAGAATCTGGCCCGCCCGCTGGGACAGCAGAGAAGGGGTCTGAGGCAGGTGCCATGGTTGTAGCAGTGTCAGACTGCGCAAGAGGGGGTACCAGTGCTGGCATGGCCAGTCTGGTGCAATCAGTATTGTTCTTGGCTTGTCCTGTTTGATCTTTAGTAGAACTTTCGAGAGGAGAGGCAGAGGTGGAAAGGCATAAACAGAGTGGCTTTCCCAGGTAAAGGATCCACTTTCCAAGCTTGACTGTGGGGAGTTCTGGTGCAGAATTTGTTCAATTGGTAGTTCTGAGGGGAAGCAAACAGGTCTACCTCTGGAGTCCCCCATTGTTCCTCAAGAGGTTGAATATTTTGGGTTCTAGTTTCCATTCGTGTGGGTCCATGAGATTTCTGCTTAGGTCGTCTGCCAGTGAATTTAGTTTGCCTGGCAGGAATTGAGCTTGTAGGTACACTTGGTAGCTCAAGGCTGTGCTCCACAGAGCCATGGCTAATCTGCAGAGAGGGTAGGAGTGGGTTCCCCATTTGCTTGTTTATGTACCACATAACTGTGGTGTTGTCTGTCCTTACCAATAGTTGTCCTGGGAAAATAAGGTCTTTGATGGCTGTCAGAGCATTCTGTACAGCTAACATTTCTTTTTGGTTGATATGCAGGCACATCTGTCTCGGGTTCCATTTGCCCTGAATGCACTGCCCTTCCATGTGAGCCCCCCATGCATAGTCTGATGCATCTGTAGTTTGGGTTTGGGCGGCAGGGGGTAGAGTGAAAGGGAGTCCCTTGTTGTGGTAGCAGACCTCTGCCCACCAAAGGAACTAGAATGCTGACACCATAAACTTTTTAGATACTATTGGAGTTTCCTCATATGCAGTCTTGCATATGGAATTAGGAGAATGCAAGAGGCCATGAACTCCAGGGCTTGCAGTATTTTCCTTGCAGATAGCTGGGTTTTTCTGGCCAATAGTTTGAAGTAGGTTGTAAAATAAACTTGTTTCTCTGGAGTGAGGAATGCCATCTGGGAAGTTGTGTTCAAGCTTGCTCCCAGGAATACAATCTGTTAGCAGGGTACTAGGTGAGATTTATTTTCGTTGATGGTGTACTCCAGTGAGGATAGAAGTTTCTTTACAAATGCCAGGTGGTGTAA